>NW_024369262.1:6610230-6786559 GCF_014805655.1 Passer montanus | reverse complement strand
GGGACGGCGGCGCCGGCCCCGCTCCCGCGGCGGCCCCGGCGCGGGGAGTCGGGCGGAGCTGCGGGAGCGGCGCTTTGTGCCGCCGCCCATTGTGTCGGTGATGAGTCACGCAGCAGACGGGGGATGCGGTGCTGGGGCCGGCAGCATTCCCGAGCCCGGAGCACACCGGGCGTGGGGCGATGCCAGGGGCTGCCCGCTCCCTCCGCGCTCCCCGCCGGCTGGTGACAGCTCCGCTGCTGCCTCCCAGCCCTTGGCGGCCTCCTTGGCCGCCAGCCCTGCGGTGATACCGGCTCCGGGCTTACAGGTGGTGGCCGTGCCCAGGGTGCAGCAGTAAAACACCCGGGGCTCACCCTCTGCGGGCTTTGGGTTTGTGTCTGGCTGCTGGGAGACAGCTCCCGGGGCCCTCCCCATCTCCCGGGGCCATCCCCAGCTCCCAGTGCCCTCCCCAGCTCCCGGGGCCATCCCATAAAACACCCGGGGCTCACCCTCTGCGGGCTTTGGGTTTGTGTCTGGCTGCTGGGAGACAGCTCCCGGGGCCCTCCCCAGCTCCCGGGGCCCTCCCGCTGCCCCGCGCTGTGTGAGCATCTCATGAGTGGGTCCCACGAGCTGTGCTCTGGGTTGCTGAGCAGCAGGAGGGACCTGGCTTGTCAGTGCTGGACAGCTTCTGAGGCAGGAATTACTGCTGAGCAGGGTGTATGGGCAGGGTAAGACAGCGAAGAAAAGACACCCTGCAGGTTTCTCAGCTCCAGGAGCAGTTCACAGGGATGTGTGGGGTTCTGGTGTTACACGAAGCCCCATGCAGGCTGGAGCTGCCACCATAAGCATGCCCCGGGCTCTGGGTGCAGCTGGGGGCACAGACACGGGAGGGCTGGGCTGGTGTCACTGCAAACGTGGCCACTTCAGGGAAGTCTGAACACCAGGAAGACTCTGGCACGGGAGGGAGGGGCCCTGCAGTGACCTTTGGGTGGCAGGGAGGTGTCAGGGGAGTGCACAAGCAGAGGAACAGCTGGGAAGCACTGGGAAGTAATAAGTAAGAACACTAAGACTGGGTTGGCTTCTTTGCCTTGTGTTCTTCCTCTCCTCCCCCTTGAAGTCTTGTGTTCTGCAAAGTGTTATGGTCTGTGTTGTACCCCCAGTTACACTGTGGAACTCCAGGGGTCCAGCATGGCCTGAAAATCAATCCATTTTGGGAACAGCATATATTAAAAAAATATATACTGAACTCATCTAAGGGCTGCTGGGTCTGTAGCTGACAGCAGTGCCTGCTGCTGTAACCCTCTTGCTGTAAGCATGTGCCTCCCAGGCATGTAACACTCTTTACATGGCACAGACTCACAGCCCGGGGTCCTTTCTCTCTCTGTGGTGTGCAAGCTCCAGAGACATTTGACTTGAATTAGAGGGTGCTGATTTCTTTCAATGAAGATTAATCCAGGAATGTTCCATGATCTAAGAAAAACAAATTTCTTTATAATTGCAAGTAACTGATACTTGTTTTCTTAGGGTTTTTCCCATAGATACTCATCTGTGAGTGTCCAGCTTGTGTTTGCTGCTCCCTCGATGCTGCAGTTCACTCACACCATTCCTTTCCTGAGTGGTGCCAGTGCAGGCAGTGACCCTGCTGCAAGCACAGCTCTGGGCTTTTCCATCCCACCTGCCTGCCATTTGGGCACGCTCAATTGCCTGGGAGTGATAGTGGTGTGTGGTGGGCAGGAAGGTTTCCTGTGGCTGTGGTGCCACCTTCCTTGTGCCAGTGGTGAGGAGGAGAACCTGCTCAGACCCAGCGTCCGTGGTTGGGCAGTGGCTCTGCATGGTCTCTGTTGTCTTTCAGCAGATCTCATCAGTGTGATGTTGGGATGCATCTCCAGAAACCTTGTGGGGCTTTTTGGCCGCCACTGGCTTGTCCCACCAGGGTGCTGTGTGGCCTCAGCCTTGGCCTCGCTGGCTGCTGCAGGCAGGACACTCACCTGGGTTTCCTTCAGGGGAGGTTAAAGCACCTCCCAACATATTGTGAGTTTATCTGTTTCCAGAGGCTTCCAGGAGAGCTGCACTGCAGTTCTGAGGACAACAGTGCCATAGTGACAATTAGACTTTGACTTCAGGAAGAGCCTTGCTCTGTGACACAGCAATTTGTCTGAATTTTGGGGGTGGCAAGGATAATTGTCATGGAATTCCAGGGATAACTGCTTGGTGCAGCCACTTCAGGTGATGGTGGTGACTCCTTGTTTTGATGGGCAGATACCCTTGATTCTTCTTTCTTTTTCAAGTATGGAGATAGAGTTCTAAAGGGTAATCTGCACATTTCCATTAATTTCCTTGAGAACAAAGCTGGCTGGAGTGAGCAGCCTGTGGAAGCAGCCCCTGGTGCAGCCCTGGGATGAAGGTGCAGCAGTGGGCCTTGTTCTCACCACAGGATCGAGGAATGTTACCTGGAGCAAACATGCTTACCTAACAGGCTGGCTGTTATCTGCCAGATCCAGTTTTGCTGTGACTCACTGAACTCATTTCACCTGTCTGTGCTCCCTTGCTGGCTGTGTAACACACACACACTGTGCTGGCTGTGTAACACACGAGCTGTACACTCAAGGCAGAGCACTTGCCAGCAGTGGATGAAGTGGGCTCTCCCAGTTTCTTCTGAGGGCAGATTTGTCGGCTTTTTGGTCTGTTTTAAGGATACATAGTCTGTTTATGATACTGTTTATTAAGTCAGTTCACGTTTACTGTTAGTTTCCAACCTGTACATGTAAGGCATGTCATGGTTCACTGTTCCTGCAGTGTGTGCCTCTGTCCCTGGGCCAGAAGCAGGGACAATGGTGTCCTCATGTGCATGGGAGCAGGTGGGTTGGGTCCTGCCTGTCAGCAGCGCCACTTCTTCCTCCGAACTGTAACACAGAAGCTGTTCAGCTGACAGAAATACATGCTTTTTATCAGAGTGCATTACTTTGTCTCCCTGTCTCTTAAAAACGCGGATGCCCTGTGAAAAGCACAGGCCCATCTTGTGTAGGCCAGCTCACCTGCTTGGTTGCCCAGGTGTGGCTCCTTGGATGGTGGAGCAGAGTCAGCATGGGCTGTTGGTGCCCATGTGGCCTGTCAGAGCCAGTGCTTTCCTGCACTTTATCCCAAATGCCATGGAAAGGAACAGCAGGAGTTGTGCATCCCTCCAGCCCGCCAAGGTGCGATGCTGCAGCTGTGACAGTGGCACCCCGGTGACATGATGGTCCTGGAGTTTCTGTAGAGATGAGACTCCATCAGCTCTGTACTGAGGGCATGGCCAGCAGCCCAGAGGGCTTTGGGAAGCAGTGCCATGTCTTGGGTCTGCCGTGGTACTGGTGGAGAAACAACGGTGCCAAAGGCTGGGCACCAAACTGCAAAGTTTTCACTAAGTGGGAAAGAAAAGTGGGGCTTGTGCTGTTGTCAACCAAAATTCAAAAGGTGTCAGAAAAGTGTCCTGATTTCATAGGGTTCTCAGCCTTGCAGGCTTGTTCCTGGGCCTGGAAGTGGCCGTGGCTTGTGCTGCAGCCTCTGGTGTCAGCAGCATTTGCTGTGACTCAGAGCTTGCTTGGCTGATGCTGAGCTTTGCTGGGCTCCAGTTCTGCTGACTGTTTTTATCTCCCCCTTCCTGGTTCTCCCCTGCAGAGCCAGGGACCTGCAGAAACATAATCCAGGCTCCAGCTGCCCTGCCTCTTGGCATGACTTGTCCCCCCCAGGGCAGCCTTTGGAGTAGTAAATACCTGGAGACTCTTCTGTACCCAGCACTTCCCTGGTAGGAGCCTGGAGTGACTCCTGCGGGTGACACTGCTGCATACCAGAGTGAGACACCCAAGGCACTCCTCTCCAGGGCTGTAGCAGTTCAAGGTATGCAGGATAAGTGCCCAGAAGCGTTGCATGATTCAGAAAAACTCTTCAGACCATTCAGAAAACAACACCACAGAACTGCCTCACTGTTCCTGGAGTGAGAGATGCTCTCCACTGAGCACACACAGAGTGGGATGCTTGGCTGTGCAAAGGCACACGCCCCTGATAAACTCTTGGTGCTGGCAGTGTCCCTGGTGATGGGTGGGAGCATGCAGAGGGCTCTGCCATCCCTCAGAGCCTGCTGCTCAGCGTGGTTCGGGAGGCTGGGCCTGCCCTGCCTGCTGCAGGCCCGAGGGCACGTGCAGGCTGGGCCTGCCCTGCCTGCTGCAGGCCCACGCTGCCGGCCCGAGGGCACGTGCGGCTGTGCCCGCTGCTGCTGGCTGGCACTGCCAGCACTGCTCTGACAGATGGGTGGCATTTCCAGGGCAGGCAAAAGGGACGGGATATATTTAAACGCAGCAGATTATTAGGTAACAAAGAGTGCCTGGTGCTGTGTACTCAGACCGTCGAGGCCCTAAATAGCACCAGGCCAGTGGTCAGGGGTGCTGACGCTGTTTCTGCGTCCTACCAGGACAGGATTTGCTGTTCTGTGCCGTGGCTGCCGATGTTGCTGTCACTGCCTGGGTGGTGTGGTGCCTGCTCTGGCCGTGTGAACATGCTGGCAAGCAGAGTGGTGTGGGCAGGGTGGGATTCCAGGACCCCTCGTGCTTGGGCTGTGGTTCAGATCCCCTGGGGGTTCTCAGGACTGGTTACTTCCCATGGTTTGTTCTGTCCTCAGTCCCCTTGTTAAGAGTGTGAAGAAAAAAATCCTTGAAGTAAACTCTTTAGCTCAAGGGAGCAACACCAAAGGCCTTACTGGCAGGTTGTCAGCAGCCCGAGGGCTGCACCTGCTTCCAGAGACATTTACATAAATACTTGTGATCAGTAATGCCTGCTTTAACCTTGCTTCCCTGTTCTCTCCCTTCCCCATGGGTGTAGCTGGTTGTAGGAATTCCAGGTTGGCTCCTGCACTGGTGCTGCCCTCGCTGCAGATCTGGGTGCAGATCTGGGTGTCCTGCCTGGTGTCCTGGCTGGGTGCAGATCTGGGTGTCCTGCCGGGTGTCCTGGCTGGGTGCTTGCTCCGCTGTGGCCGTGTCACCTCCAGCAGCCCGGGCAGGTCCTGCTGTCCTCAGCAGACCCCGGCACTGCCACGGCTGACCATTACAGGCTGCTGTGGTGCCCCCTGCTCACAGCCTGGGTGCAGCTGTAGGGCTGTGCCCTGCTGTGTGCCTGGCAAGGCGGCGTGCTCAGCGCTCTGTCCCCGGGGCCCGACGTGCTCAGGGAGCACTGTGAGTCAGCAGGTCCTCGGGCTGGGTTTCCTCACGCACCCTGTGCCAGGGCCATTGCATTGGCTCTGGCTGCCAACCAGCAGCAAAGTGGAGCAAAAGATCTGCAGACAAAGGGCTTTTCTTTATTAATGTCGTTGAACTGAACCGCTCCGAAATTGTTGGTAGCTAAGATTTGTGTTTGCATCAGGGGATTCCTGTTGGGTTTTTAGCCACCTTGTGCTGCTTCGCTTCTTCCTTTAAGGAACTGTTGATAATAGCCTGAAATATTTTGAGAAAATACAGAGAAATGCAGCTTTAAGGCTCAGCTGCTGCTTAAGCAACCTCCCTCCTATTTTGGAGTCAGTCAGATCTTTTGCTCACTCACCCTACTTGTGCTGCAGAAGTTGAATGAAAACTTTGGATTTGAGTCTCAGGCAGCACTGGGAAGAGCACTGTATGGATGAAAACCCTTCCTGATGACAGAACTTCATGTGGTGTTGTTGTGAGTGCTGCAGGGTCAGAGACTGGGGCTGCAGCCCCCGTGCTGGAGCCTGGTCCAGAGGGTGTTTCTCCAGGTGTGGGTTCAGGCAGTGTTTGCCTTGGCAGCTGGCTGCTTGACCTGGCTCGTGCTCTCCAAGGGAGGCTGGGCTGTGTTTGGGCTGCTGCTGCAGCCGAGCTTCAGGAAATTGTGTCGGCTGGATCTGGGTCGGTGTAGCTGTGCAGTCACACGTACCAAAGGGCATTCAGAATCAGGAGTGAGAGTTTGGTGCCTTTTTTGCTCTCTGTAGCTTTTGCTTTTGCACTACACCCCTCAAAATCAAAAGATGGGTTAGAAAGTATCCCAATAGTGGCAGGGCCCCTCAGCGGTGGCTAGGTCTGGGCAGCTCTGTGCCCTGGCCCTTTCCCCTTGCTCCACTTGTTGTGTTCAGTACAGATTGTCTTGAAGATCACTGGGGGATTGAACATAACCTGGTAATTCCAGGTGGCAGCATACGTGCTCTTCTCTCTAATTTCCTAAATACATGCTCTGACTTCCGTGTTTCAGTCGAGCCGAAGCTTCTCCTGGGAGGGGCTCTGTTGGGATGTTTCTTAGAGCTTCCTCTGAATTACCTGATTTTGGCGACTGTATAAGACAGAACACCCGACTGTCCATGTCCTTCTTCTAATCCCTTCCTTGATAAATAAGGTTTTGTTTTCCAAATATTTGTATATTACTGCGAAGACGTTGCTGCAGCACCTTTCATTGCAGCTCCTCAGAGGTTGTCAGGAGCTGGATCTGCTGAGCCTCACGGATGGTGGGTTTGGAGATATTTGATTAAGGCTGTGCAATGTCTAGATGCCAGGGCCACTGGCGCCACAGGACTTGTATAAATAAATTTTGTTTGTGCCATGTTCACGCAATTAAAGCCAGAGCCCTGGGTTGCGTTTGATGAGGTTTATTTTGCTAGTCAGGCCACACAGATTTCATTTACTTTGTCTGGTGTTCTGAAAACGTATAGGAACATACACACATCAGAGCCGAGTTTAAGAGCTTGATTAAAATCCGCAGCAGTAAAGAGGTGCCCTGATGTGTTTGTATCAGTGCAGTGTCCATTGAGCTGGGATTCACTCAGGATGGTATAAAACCCAGGGTATTTTAACTTAGGGATCCTGCCCCTGCTGGTTGTAGGCTGCTCAGGGAAGCGCCATTGCTCACTGTGGATGTTTCTCTTCCAGAGGAGAATGAGAAGCATGAGAAGCTGTGCCTGGAGAGGGAGCAGGAGCAGAAGAAGGCGGGCAAGGCCAGCGTGCCACGGGCCAACAGCACCCTGTCCCCAGAGGAGCCGCGGAGCGAGCTGCTGGTGCCCATCTCCCCGCCGGGCCCGGTGCCCCTGCCGCCCGCGCCCCTGGCAGCGCCCATCTCGGTCATCCCCATCCCCGTGGTCACCAGCTCCCCGCAGCAGGCAGCCCAGGCCGCGCTGTCGCCGCCGCTGGTGCAGCGCCACCAGCCCCTCGTGAGCACTCCCAGCGTCCCCAAGGAAGCGCCCTCGGTGGCCCCGGTGATCCAGCGGCCGCAGCTGCCGGATGGAAAAGCGGCCACGCCGCCGTCGGGCAGCCCCAAGCCGCTGCCGCAGTACGCGGCGCCGGTGCTGGCCATCTCCCAGCACCATGTGGTGCCGCAGCCCATCCAGCCCCTGCAGCCCCCGGCGGCGCCCGCGCCGCTCGGCGCCCTGAAGCTGGCACCGGCGGACGAGATGAAACCCATCGAGCTCAAGAAGAGAATTGGAGGGTGAGTGCACGCGTTGGGTGCGTGTCCAGCAGGGACGAGCAAAGCCGCGTCTCTGGAGCGGCTCCTGCTTGTGCAAGGTTGTTGTTGGGTCAGAAATGCCAAGACCTGTGGGTGTGGAATGTCTTTGAATTGCTGAGGGCAGGGTTTTTAGCTTGACAGGTTTTTATTTTCCTCCCTCACTCCAAGCTGTAAGATTTTGCGTAAGGATTTTTTTTTTGCAAGCCAGAACTGTGTTAGGAAGCAAGTCCCAGCCCTGCACGTCTGATCTCAAGTGGTATCTCGTGTTATGTTTGGCAAAAGATCACTGCTTGTACTGGTCAGGGAAATCAAAGTGTGCTGCTGCTTGTGGGAGCTTTCTTGAAAACTGGAATGGGATCTGGGAGATGTTTTCTGAGGACAGAGATCACCAGTTTCTCAGTGCTGTAAGTGCTGAGGGCCTCTTGCTTGCTCAGAATCTTGCAGCTGGAAGGGGCTGAAGGCTATTTAGTCTGCCCTCACCCTCTGAGAGGACTTGTGGCTCTGATGTTGCTCCAGGTTAGTGTTTTTCTGGCTTATTCTTAAGGACTTTGACTGGTGGAGACCCTGCCATCTCTGTAGGTGGTTGTTTCCAGACCACAGTATCCCTGTAGGGAGTCTGGTATTACTGCTTGTGGACTGGGAGAACAAACCATTCCCTTCTTTGCAGCAGTTTTACCTGTTTCCTTTGGCCCCTCAATTTTCCTGCAGCGTAAGTGACCTGGATCTGTTCGGGGTTCCCTGCTGGCTGTGCTGGCTGGGCCTCTGACTGTTCTCCTGGCTGCCTGCAGCAGGGGCATGTCTCTTGGCAGGGCTGTTGGAGGTGGTGTGTGAATGCTGTGGGGACTGGTGGAGATGTGCAGTGGACAGAAAAAAGGTTCATTGGATGTACAGGTCCCAGAATGCATAGAAACAGTGAAAGTAATGCAAACAGGAGTTTGTGAAGGTAAAGGCTTCAGTAAAATGCCAGTGTAATTCCTCTAAGCAGATTGAGCTCTTCAGAGCCTGTCTGCTGCTGGAAGGGTCTGTCAGTCTGGGCACGAATGAAGAGAGCCCATCACTGCCGTGGTGTGGGTTCAGGGAGCTGTGGAGGAGGTTTCTGCTGCCATGGGGGTACCAGGGCAGGCTGCACACGTTTGGCTGCCTGGGCTGTGGGCAGTGGGGTGGCTGCAGGTGCACCCTCAAGCTGCTGCTGTGCTGTCAGACTGAGCTTTGCCCTGTGAGTGGGGGGGCTGTGCTGCCAGTGTGGAGCACAGCATCACCGCTGCCTCCCCCAAGAATTGCTCCATAAGCACAAAAAAAATGTCTTTTTCAGCCTGTAAATGTTTCATGGGAAAATGCTGTCAAATATTTGTGACAATTTATTGAATAGTATTACCTCAATGTCCTGTATTTTCAGTCAAAGGCAGATAATTACTTTGCACAGTGTATGAAAGGTACTTGAAATCTCCACATCTGCTAATGTACCTTATCACTGAAAAACTGAGCTGAAAAACTGAGATAGCATGTATTTGTTTGGCTTTTCCTAAAAATATTCCTCTGATTCAGAGAGTGGGTGGACTCAAACCCCAAAACCAGAAACTCACGCTGGTTTTTCCTTGAGCAGTGACTGGAGAATTCCTGTATTGCTTCATTCCATGTTTGTCCTCAGCTGTGTTGTTTCACGCACAGTGAAAACCCAAAGCAGTTGGAAGTGTCTGCCCAAACCCTTACACTCGAATTTGGAGCTGCACAAACCTCCTGCTGGAGTGCAGGCATAGATCAGAACCAGGTCAGAATTTGGGCTCTCTGGGTCTGTGCAAATACTTAAAATTCATAGTTTGTGTCTTTCCCTGTTGTTGGTAGTAGCCGTGTCTGCATATACACACACATCACCCCTGTTTGTATCTTCTGTGCACTGTGTGTACAATCCTCTGATGCACATGTAGAGTATGGAGTTTATCTTGAAACAGTATAGGCAGAAATATGTATAAACTTAATGTTAAACCAGTGATTTATGCACACTTCTGCTGCTTTTGCATCTTGACATACAGACACTGCTGCAAGCACAGGTGCAAGGCAGGAGTTTTCAACCTGACACTGAGCTGATCTTTGTTCTGTTTGGGTTACAGGGTTGGGACCAGGGAAGTACATAATAAATTGGAGAAGAACAGGTGCGTAGAAAGCCAGGGGTTTGGGTTTTTTAATTGTAATTCCCCTCCTTTTTTTGGCCTATCATCTGTCAATATTTATTTGGCTTTGGCGGGTTTTTGTTTGTTTGCTTGCTTGTTTTTTAAACAAATAACCTGAATAAAATTCTTCGTGACTTTTACTGAATCTTGCAGTATTGCTTGGCTTTCTTATAGCTCAGTTCTGCATTTCTTGCTTCCCAATATGATCTGTTTAACTGCATCATTGCATCCCAACCACCCTGATCCTGCAAAGCAGTAACAGTGCATAACAGTGTGACTCTTTTGATTTTAAAAAGAGTAAAATACCCCAAATGAAGGGTCAGTGTACAATGTGAATACAGAATAAACATCAGTGTCTGACCCAAGACTCTATAAGCCTGACTAGCTAAACTGGAAGTGTGGTGGCAGTGAAAGCACCAGCACAGTGAGATGTTTTATTTAAGGCTGCGCGGTGCTCCTGACAAAGCTGGGATAGAGCCCAGGCACAGCCCCTGCTGGGGTGGGCTGGGGCTGCTATGCACAGGTGTCGGTGCTTTGCTGGATTAAGGCCCCAGTTAAGCTCTCCCCTCTGCTGGAACTGGTTCCTGGTGTGGCCCCTGGCAGCTGACGACCCACCTGTGTTTTCTTTAGACGTGCACATTTGAAAGAGTGCTTTGAGACATTAAAGCGCAACATCCCCAACGTGGATGACAAGAAGACCTCAAACCTCAGCGTCCTCAGGAGTGCCTTGCGATACATCCAGGTACGTGCAGAGCTCTGGGGCTGGGCTGGGCAGAGCCCGAGCTGGCTTTGGGCTGCAGAGAAACTCCCCTTCCCGAGTTCCAGCTTAGCCACAAATCATCCCTGCCAGAAGTGGTGGTGGCAGGGAGCAGATAATTCACATGAGCTTAGAGATCCAGGCTGGCTGAACTTCAGTTGTTTCCTTTTGGGTTCACGTGAATTTTAACATGTATGGTTTGGGGAGGTTTTCTGTTGGGTTAACCAAAAGACAGATTTCTGTAAAGATTTGGTATGTCTCAAAATTTTGGTGAGATGGAGTGATGTACATGGAGTGATGTGAGGTGGTGATGTGAGTACAAGTCTTGCTTGGAGGCAAGGAAAGCCTAGAATCTGAGGTTGCAGTATGAAGCTGTAGGTGGATGGGGCACCACCAGGAGTGAAGCTGGGAGAAAGCACAGGTAAAAATCAGTTGTGTTTCTAGCTGGAGGGAAATAAGTGTTAGTGTTTGCTTGTTTAATGTTTGTGAAAGTGGTAAATAGTAGCACAAAAGAAATTGTTGTAGATGTCCCCTGTGAATATGAAATCAGTAGCATGTAATGCAAGTAAAATGCAGCTGGAAGCTGGAAGAGTTGCTGCATTTATAGTGCAAATAGAGAGCCAGTACACCTTGTACATTTTGACTAGAATAAAAGGTGCTGAGGATTGATCACAATGGTTTTTTCCACAGTAAAACGTAATCTTTTCTCACTTTGTTTCCATTTTTCCTCAGTCACTCTCAAACACCATTTCCCTCTGGTGTTTAGAATTGATTATTCACTTCAGCTTTGCTTTGGAGAGTCAGTAATGCCTGAGAATTAGATCAGTTCAGCCCTCCTCTTAGTTTTCACCAGCAGCTTCCCCAGAGAGGCTTTGGCTGGGGCGAGCTCTGGCTGTACCGGCCGCTCTCTGTTGCTCGGGGCAGAGGTTTGGGGCTGTGGTTGTACTGGGGCCTGAGGGGCGTTGGAGAGGATCTGAGCCTCTCTGCGTTGGCAGGCTGGTGGTGCAGGTTGCAGGAGGAGCCTCCCTGCTGGCCGGGCTGGGGTGCGCGCTGCTGGGCTGGGACTGGCCGGCTGTCTGTGGCTGTCTGTCCGTCACTCAGTGTGCAGTCTGTCTGTCCGTCACTCAGTGTGCAGTCTGTCTGTCCGTCACTCAGTGTGCAGTCTGTCTGTCCGTCACTCAGTGTGCAGTCTGTCTGTCCGTCACTCAGTGTGCAGTCTGTCTGTCCGTCACTCAGTGTGCAGTCTGTCTGTCCGTCACTCAGTGTGCAGTCTGTCTGTCCGTCACTCAGTGTGCAGTCTGTCTGTCCGTCACTCAGTGTGCAGTCTGTCTGTCCGTCACTCAGTGTGCAGTCTGTCTGTCCGTCACTCAGTGTGCAGTCTGTCAGTGTGCAGTCTGTCTGTCTGTCGGTCAGTGTCCGTCGAGTGTGCAGTCTGTCTGTCCATCAGTCAGTGTGCAGTCTGTCTGTCCGTCACTCAGTGTGCAGCCTGTCCGTGGCTGTCCGTCAGTCAGTGTGCAGTCTGTCAGTCAGTGTGCAGCCTGTCCGTGGCTGTCTGTCCATCAGTCAGCGTGCAGTCTGTCCGTCAGTGTGCAGTCTGTCCGTGGCTGTCCATCGGTCAGTGTGCAGTCTGTCAGTGTGCAGTCTGTCTGTCCGTCACTCAGTGTGCAGCCTGTCCGTGGCTGCTCCTGCAGCCGGTGCCCGCCTGGCTGGCAGGGAAGGTCACGGTGACCTGGGGCCGTGCCAGCGGCCGCCTCCCCGTGCGTGGGGAGCACATGGCGCGCGCAGGGCCTGTGCAGTCTGTCTGTCCGTCACTCAGTGTGCAGCCTGTCCGTGGCTGTCTGTCAGTCAGTGTGCAGCCTGTCCGTCAGTGTGCAGTCAGTGTGCATGGCGCGCGCAGGGCCGGCAGGGCTGGCAGGGCTGGCAGGGCTGGCACTGACCCGGCGCGGGGCTGGCTCGCTGCCCGCGGGCAGTGACGCTGTGTGACCTCCTCACCGCGTCACCTTCTCCTCCTCATCCTCTCTGGCAGCTGCTCAGGGAGTATCCCGAGCACTGTGTTCCTTGGCAGCACCAAAGCCGTGGGTCTGTGATTCAGTCACAGGATTCAGTTGTGCTAAAAAATCCACATTGCTAGAAATCTGATTTGAAATTTCAGATTTCAAATTTCAAATTCAGATTTTAAATTTTTTTTACTGCAGTTGAAATTTAGGTTTGATCTGTTTCAACAAAACTAACATGTACCACGTGAGGATGGCCACCGATCATGTGCCGGCTCCGTGTGTTTCACTCACAGGCTCAGTGTTTCCCTTGAAAAGAGAACAGGGCAATTGTACAAAAGAGATTTTAACTCTCAGGATAGCAAAGTAGTTTTTCACTAAAGGGAAATAAAAAGCTCAAGAAACTCAAACCCAAATGAGCCTCGCAGGGGAGGAGCGCAGCACCAGCCAAAGCTCTGCACGGCGGCTGTTCTGCTCCTGCAGGCACTGTGACACTACACTGATTGTTGCAGCCTCTCTTCCTACAAACTCCTTCCTTCCCCCCTTCCCAGCTGGAACTTCTTAGAAACAGGCTGTTTGTTTCCTTGGCTGGATTTAAATATTTGTATCTGCATCAAATCAGATAAGTTAGAAAGTTAAATTCTGAACTTCCCATAGAGCTGTCATTTTAATTTATCCTTGGACCTGGGCTTGTGCTCTGCAACAGTAAATTAGAATTTGCAATTAAGCACGCTGTTGCACAAAGGAAATGGGGCCCAACGCAGCTGGAAGTTAATAATCCCTTTAGCTGGTGATTCAGCCCGAGGCAGTGTGGGCTGTTGTGCTCTTGGCTGGGCAGGGTGTCCCGGTGGGTCCAGCAGCACTGTGGGCTCCAGACCCCAGCACACATCTGCAGCCAAGTGGGTTTTACACCTCGGCTCTTGTTCTTCCTTTGCTGCCTGCACAACCCGAGTGGAAATGCTGGAGGCCTCTGGGAAGTTTGTAAGATGCACGGAGCGGTGTGGAAAAAGCCACAGTGAGAATAAAATGCTGTTTGCTGTGCGAGAGCAGAGCCCTGTGCCCTGGCGTGCTCCTGGGCATGTCCCCAGCAGAGGACAGGCCTGTCCCCCGGAGCCCCTGTGCCCTGCCCGTGCCAGGGAGGGCAGTGGGGAGCACACCCAGCCTGGCACGTGTCAGACACGGCTCACAGCCCGTGCAGCCGGGCTGGCTTCGCTTCTCTCAGAAGGATTCCTTCTCCCTAGGAAATGGAATCATCTTCTTTGGAAGCCAGCTGAAGCCCTTAAACAAGACTGCTACTCTGTGATCTCAAACTGTGCCTGTCACTGTGGCACCTGAGCACCCTCCCGTTTCAGGGGTTATTGTACATTTAGTGTCAGATGACATCCAGGTGATTTGCTCACCAGGTGACACTGGGACAGCTGGCACACAGCCCAGCCCAACCCATCAGTCTTTGGTCATGCTGCAGGTCCTGCTTGTTGGCCGGGTTCCCCAGTACAATTGAAATGCTGAGTAGATAACAAGGTGCTTTCAGAGTCTGAGATGCAGCTGAGCTTCCCAGGGCATGCAAAACACAAAGAGCAAAAGTCTTTGGAAGGTGTGGAAGCAAGGCCCTGCTGTGATCCCAACCCCTGCACATGCTGCTGGGCTGTGGCAGAGGCACTGGGGGCTGCTGTGGTGTTGATGGGTGCAGAGGGCCCTGCAGCCAGGCCAGATCCTGGTGCAGGGAGGTGCTGGACTGCAGACACAAACCACAGGTCTGACAATGCTTGTGGTTAAAGACCAGAACTCATTTACATTCAGGCACTGTTGTGACTGGATTATTGATCAAAATGCATAAACCCAGCCGTGCTGCTGAATCCTGTTAAGTTCCCCACCTTGATGAGGATGGCTGTAACTGTTATTTTTTACTCTGTGCCAGCTATGAGGTGAATACACCCATCTTCTGTAAAACTTGTCTGGTAAGAGTGGGGTCCATGAGTAGCTGCCGTGCCTCCCTCACGTGAGCAGCATGCAGATGCCAAGCTGTGCTGCTTCATGTTGTTTACCTGACCTGATCCACTGATTCTATCTTGTCTAATTAGCCTGAATCTCAGTGTCAGTAATGAAGGCCTCCAGCATCCATAGGCTCTGGTCATGCAACGTGGTGTCATCTGCAGATTTCAGAAAGTGATGAGAAATAAGACCTTAAAAAAACCCAGTGTTTAATTCCCCACTGTTACTCCAGCTACAGCAGGACCTGTCTGCAGGGAGGCTCATCCAGGGAACCATCAGGGCATCTTTATTTGCAGAACTGGCCACAAAACATGTCCTGTAATAGTGATTAAAAATGTCCAGCATTTGGATCTTGTTGAGTAATTGGAGGCTGTTTCTTAACCATTGCCAAGAGGGATGGTGATTTTTTTTTAAAGTATCTCACTCATTACTTGTACATGAGAATTTGGAAAGGGTGAATGGAATTGTAAATCTGTGAGTGTGTTTGTAATTGTCAGAGAATCCACGCCTGTTGCACTGCTGTCATTTAAGCAGTAGTTTGAAGAAGCACTCAGGGCTGCAAAAACCAAACCAGCCTGTAAGTGGATTGCAGTGCAGGGTTTGGGAATGCTGCTGTGGTAGCTGGTGTGTTTGGGGGCTGTTGCTTGTTCTGGTTGTTCTGGTTGCCACCTGCTGTGAGAGCTGCCATGGGAGGGAGACAGCGCGTGGGCCTAACGGAGGAGTGATAATTACAGTTTGCTTGCATGGGCCCTGCTTTTCAAAGGCTCCTGCCTTTGAAACACAGCAAAGGCGACCCCTGAGCCCAGCAGAGGAGCTGCAGCCCAGTGAGCAGCAATGCAGGGTCAGCAGCAGCAGTGCAGGGTGAGCAGTGCAGTGCCAGCAGCAGTGCAGGTTGAGTGCCGTGGCACAGAGGGCAGCGTGGCCGCTGTGCCAGCAGCAGTGCAGTGCAGCAGTGCAGCCCCAGCCTCTCCTGCACAGCTCTGCCTCGTGGCTCACACAGGTGCTGAGTGGCTTTGTGTTCAGCAGCCAGGTTTTGTGTCCTCCCACTGTCACCGTGGCCCTGGCAGCGAGGGAGATGGATGGAGAGCAATCCTCGGGTGACCCAGATCTGCTCCGTGGGCCGTGGGTGGAGCTGGCACTGCCCTCCTTCCATGGATGGGCAAACAGGAAGGAGAGGTGGTGCGGAGGATGGCACGGCTGTGAGTCACCTGGACCTGCTGTGGGGAGCACTCTGTCACTGCCATCGCGGCAGGGCTGTGCTCTGGGAGGGGTCCTCTCCAGGAGAAGCCCTCCCTTGGTCCCTTCAGGTGTGCAGCTCACCTGTGCCGTGTGCCTGAGCCAGGCTGTAGGAACAGGAGCTAAGGGGGGGCTGCAGCCAGGACCCATCCAGAGCTCTGCCTTGGCTCCTGCAGCAGCTGCTCAGGTCTGCCTGCAAGGAAAACACACAAGCACTGCAGCAAGTGGATGCAGGGATAAAGTGTCTGCTCAGAAATCTCCTCATCCCTGGCAGACAGCTCTGGCTGTGGCTCCAAGGTGTAAACCTGCCTGTTGCCCTCTGGAGCTGCTGTCCCTGCATCATCACAAAGGCTTGGGAAGAGCTTTGGGGTCCTGCATCCAGCAGTCGTGTTGTGAATAATAATCCCTTCTTGAGGTGCAGCATGCTTCATTTCTGTTTATAGAAGATGATGACACTTTCTCAAAAGCATATTTCCTGCAATTTTTTTTAATTTCAATTTTTTTTAAGTACTGCAGAATTAAATTTAAAATTTAAAATTACCAAGTTTTAATTTCCCAAGTTACTTTAATTTGTTTGGGATCATTTTCTAAGTAACAAACATACCATAGTGACAGCCAGCATGGAGCCAGTGATTGGCCTGGGGATGGCTCTGCTTTTCCTTGCTTTGTTGTACTATGGGTTCCAATTGGTTGCTGCCTTTTTGTTTGGTTTTTTGAGATTTTTTTGGTGGTTTGTTCATTGTGTATTTTCTTCTGAATTTATTTTTTGTCTTCCTGATTTGGATCATCCCTCCCCTCTGCCCCAGTGACTGTTTGTACTTTGTCCAGAGTGTGGTGCTTGAGGAGCAGACTCTGACAGGTCTGTGCAAACAGCCACGTTCCAGCCCTAGTTTTGATCACAGATTAAGGCCTGATGTCTGTTTTTATCAGGAGCTGAAGTGCAGTTATCAATGTGAAACGATAAATGTAAATACCGATGCCTGCTCTCATTTTCCGTGGTTGCTCCAGGCGTGTTTCCTGTTGTGGAAGCACAAGTTCATCCCTGCCCTTGGGGCCAGGTGGGGCAGTGGTGGGTGGTGCCCACCCCGCTGGACCTGCTGAGGATGGCTGCAGCCTGCAGTGAGGACGGGCTCCTGCCCGGGGTCCCTGTGCCTGGGGGTGAGCTCACCTCCCAGGGCACAGCAGCTCTCCTTGGCTGCTGTCCCTGTCCGGGCTTGGTCACTGCCAGGGCTGGGTCACGAGGCTGCTGGCAGGCACCCTGGCCAGCCAGGGACACTCCCTGCTTCACCTTGCAGCCTTTACTTTGCTTTAAGTCCTGGTGTGAAGTTTGAGGTCTGGGGGGCCTGAAGTCCGTGTCCTGTGGCTGCCCATTTGCACACAGGCTGCCCCCTCTCCCAGTCCCCTGGGGACCGCTCCTGGTGACACCCTCACCCTGCTGTCCCAGCACTGAGGTCACTGTTAACCCCTGAGGGCTTTGGGTCCAGCCCCTTGTGATGTTAGCTTGTGTTGGGAAGGCAGGTGGTGCCGTGGGGCTCCCGTGCAGGGCTGCAGTGCAGCTGACGTGGCTGGGCCGCTGCCCCACCTGTGCTGTGCACGTCCGGCATCGTGCGGGAGCGCATCTCCAGAGCCGGCAGAACGAGCAGTTGCCATGGAAACCATGGCTTTGGTTCCCGTGGCAACCAGCCGGGTTCACACACGGCTGCTTCTTGCAGACAGAGGGGCTGGCCGGCACGGGAGGAGCGGGGCTGGGGCTCTGCAGGGCTCTGGCAGGTGCTGGCACCTTGGAGGGCACAGGCAGCGGCTGCAGGGGCTGGGGACACCGGCCTGGAGCTGGGGGAGCTGGCTCCTCGCCTTCCCAGCCCTACAGCAGGTTGGGTGGGCTTGGGGCGAGTGCTGGGTGAGCAAACTGCTTGTGGCAGCTGAGGAACGTAGACAATTTAGCAGTATTTGGAGCAGGAATGCCCAGAGTTGATAGGAGTGATGGAAAATCCCCAAATCCTACAGGTGAGTGCCTTGGCCAGTGGAGATTTGGTGTAGCTGGGGCTGTTTGGGTTACCTTTAGGACTCTGCGGGGACAGCTTGTTGCCCAGCATCCCTCTGGTCCTGGTTGGAACGTTTTTGGAGTCAGGCTGGTGGATTCTTGCTCCTGCTGTGAGTCTCCTGCACCATGGCAGTCCCAGCAAGAATGAGATCCTTAGGATGTAGGGTTTTTTCCATTACATATAGGAATCAAAACTCTGTGCAGCAGTGGAGAGCCTGACCAGCTGGTCTGGTCTGTGCTGGGGGTCCTGCAGGTCAGTGGCAGCTAAGGACCCCCTGGCTCAGCATGTCCCACTCTCTGGCACCAGCTGTGATCCCCAGAGCAGAGTGTTAGAGATTATCTGGCTCAAAATTGCAAATCGCTCTCCCGATTGCTTATTGATGAGGTATTTTTAATCAGCAAATGTTAGAGAAGAAAAGAGCTGAAATATGCTTTGGAAAACTCATAATTGAAAGTGTGTTTTTAAACAGCTAATAAAATGTTTATGAGGGGAGCTGTGTAATAAGGCCTTTTAAACCTCTCTAATGGCAGCTGCAGGGCCAGCAGCATTCCTGAGGCAGGTGCAGGAGGGCGTTGGGGGCATTATTTCCAGTCTTGACAGGAGAGCGAGCAATTTAATTACAGACGGCTATAAAATGGAAAATTCTTCGCAGTGACAAATGACTGTTGCTATACAAGGAGAGCAGGAGTTGGTGTATGGTTTGTTTACCACATGATGACAGGGAGATGCTCACAAGGACCAGACAGTGGCTCCAAAGCAGCCAGGATAGTGGGCACAAAGGGGGGAAGAGTTGCTGCTGGAATTGTCAGGCCTTTGCTGTCACTGCAGTCTGGTCTCGCTTCAGTAATCCAGGTGGATAAAGGCTGCCAAGGAGCTGACAGGTACAGGAGAATCAGATACCCTAGGGGAGCAAAATCAAACCCACACGTGGATTTTAATTTGGTTGCTGGTGTTTAAATAAAAGATGAAGGGGCTCACCACTGCCCTCGTGTCCTTGTCACCGCCTCCAGCTGCCCAGGGAGAGCCCTGCTGTGCCCGTGCAGTGGTGCTGCCAGGGAGGTCAGGCCCTTGCTCTGCTGCAGAGGCTCCCTCAGCTTCAGCTCAGCACAGCTGGGAGTGTTCAGAGTGGGACATACCTGCTTTCACCAGAGACAGCAGTTGATTTGCAAAGCTTCCCAAGCATCAAAAGCCATAGATGGATTCACAGGAGTATGAGGAAATCCATTATTTCTTCCTGGGGTAGCTCAGCTTCCCCCTTTGCATGACCTGGGCCTGCTCTTTTAAGTGATGCTCATGTGGAATTTTTTTTAAGTGCAAAAAATAAGAGAGTTCTAAAGTCGTAGCTTCTGTAGGTTCCTCACACTGCAGTGTCACAGTTGCCTGGGCAACCAGGGTTCCCAATTGCTTAACAGGGAAAAAAAAGCTACAGTGATGGAGATGCAGACGTAAGAAGGAAGGTCTGTGCTGGAGCCTGGTGCTTGCAAAGAGCAGTCTGGGATGGGGTGGCCTCAGTGAGGGGCCACCCCCAGCTTTGGGCTGCCCTCTGCCAGCAGAACAGAGCTCGAGGGGCATGCCTGGCCTCTCTCTGAGGAAGTGGGAAAGCAGAAATGCAGGTAACTTCAGGGATTCTTCTGCTGTGGAGAAACAGGATCAGTATTTCATGAGGCAGGTTAAGTGTGTGTCCTTCAGGATCTTGGCAAGCACCTTGACTGTCAGCCCAGGTGCCAGCAGCAGATGTGACCCCTTGCCATGTCCTTCCCAGTGGAGGTGGGTCAGGTGCCCTGCAGCTGCCCCAGGCCTCTGCCTTACTGAAATTTCAGATGTCAAAGGAAAGATGATTGGGCATTTGTATGAATTTCTTTTATCAGAATTCAATTTGCAGTTACTGTGTTGTTTAGTTTTAGGGTCCCCTCTGTCTTTTTCAGTGCTACCATTATATGCCCATTCTGTTGGAAAATTGCAAAGACTTGGGTATGGGAAAAGGTGTCTTGTGTGGTTATATGTTATTTTAAAGCATCTGGTTTTGCATTCATGAGATCCATGGTGATAGTGCTGACAGAAACTCCTGTTTTAGAAAAACATCCTGGGTGTCAGTGGGTGTCTTTTGATGTGCCAGGGCAGGTCAGTGAGCACAGTCCAGTGACTCAGGGTTGGCTGTCACTGTGGACTTTCTGGTGACTGACGGGAAATCCTGGCACCTGATGTGGGCAGGATGATTTGCAGAAAATAATCTGCCAGGAGGCGGTGCCAGGAGCGGCGTGTGCCCGGGGTGCCAGTGCCATCCACACTGGGGAGAGCCACGAAGGCACGGGCTCCTGTCCCTGTCCCTGAGCAGCGCTCGGCTCTGCCCTGGGGCCAGGGCTGCTCTTGCCCCCAGGCACACTGCCAGTCCCCCCAGAGCCTGGGAGGGTTCTGCACCCTCCTGTACCTGCAGAGAGTGGGGCAGGGAGCTCAGAGGAGAGCAAAGAGGGCTCCAGTTAGTCCCACCCAGTTCATTATTAGGCCAGAGCAGCTCAGCCTGGAGATCTGCCTTCCCAAGTGAGCTCTGGTGAATTGCATCCCAGAATAGGTTTTGAAGGATGAGCAGTGCCTCCAGCCCATCTGCTGCTCCAGCCTCCCCAGCAGCTCCCCTTGCAGAGCCCTGACGGAGCCCTGGGAGGAGATGCAGGCCCAGCAAGGGGCTGGCACCCAGTCAAGGGCTGGGACTGCTGGCACTGAGGGAGGCAGAGCCCACAGGGCTGGCCTTGGAGCAGTGCCATGTCCCAAAGCCTGTGGTGTGCCTGCAGGGTGACATAGTGAACTCCCTGGCTCTCTTGGCTGGGAGCCTCATCCTGGTGCTTGCTAAGGGTTTGCCTGCCTTCCCAGTAATTAAAAGTTTGTAACTAATTACCAGCTGCCCTGCTCATACTTTGTAGTGGTGCTTTCCCCCAGTGCTGGGAGTCTCCTCTCGCAGCAGGGAGTGAAGCCAAATCTGCTTGAATATGCGTGTGCTGTGCCTGCTGCAGTGCTGCTCCTCCTGAGAGCTGCTGCTGCTCTGTCCTCTCGTGCCCTGCGTGAGAGCAGCTTTGGGGAGATGCTGCAGAGAGGGACTGGGCTCGTGTTTCACAGCAGGTTTAGCTCAGCCTTCCTTCTACTTGCCTCTTTCCTGATGACACAGTGAGGGGAAGGCATTCAGACAAGTTGCCTGCAAGTCTTAATGTGTGTTCAAACCTGATCCAGGAGCGTGCACCTTCCTCCTCACCTGCCCTCTGTCCCTCTCTGTCTCACCCACACCCTTTGCAAGGCACTCAGAGCACACACAGCATGTGACTTTTCTGGGTCAGGCAGAATGCTTTGGCTGCTCTTGATAGGAAACAGACTTTAAAACTAGCCTGTGGCTTTGGGCCTCAGCCACGTGGGAATCTCTGGGCTACAGGTCAGGGCTGGTGCAGTGCCAGGATTCCAGGAGTCCCCCTCCTTCCTTCCTGGCTGTCCCCATGGCTGCCTCCCTGCAGGGGGCTGCTGGGCTTGCCCAGGACAGAGCTGTGGGATCATTGCTCTACCTGCTGCCTGGTTTGGCTTGAAAAGCAACAGGAGAGGAAGAACTGCCCCTTTGCATGAAAACCCTCTGCTTTGAGGAGCTTTTAGCTGATCTGGAGGGAGAGGAACTGTCTCCATTGGCACACCTGCAGTGGTTGTGCCCTGCTAACACACATTGTTTGGCTCTTTTAAAAATACTTCCTTTGTTGTTATTACTGGGACAAAGGTAGAGCTGCCCCAATCTGTGTTGCCTTAGGCTGCATTAAAGGCTGGCTGGGCTGGCTTTAAGGTCCTTGCCAGCAAACCTGTGAGCTACAACACGAGCAGAACTACTGAAAGGTGTGAGGTCAGGCTCTGATTGTACTCATCCTGGAGAACCTGAGAGAGAAATAAAGAGATGTGTTAAGAAGACCATGAGCCTGGTCCTCTGCCATGTGTGGGGTTTGCTTTTGAGCTCAGTGCTTGCCAGCAGTGAGGGAATAGGAGCATCCGTGTGGGCTCTGTGTGGCTGGTATTTTCAGAAGTGTGTGTGGGATTCAAATTCCCAGTGGTGAAGCTTCAGAAAATGGAGTCTGTATGTGGTTTTAGAGATTTCACTTAATTTTGTCTCTTATGCATATAGTAAGTGTGGCCCTGGGCTGGGAGACCATGTCTCTGACTGTTCAGTACTACACTGGCTTAAAAGCTCACAGAAGAGGCCTTGGAATAGTTGATCCCCCTTGGGGGCTGTGCTTTGTGTTTCCCTGCAGTAGTGCTGGGCAGAGTGGGACATTGCTCTGTGCTGTGCTGACTGCTGCAGCAGCTCCCCTGACCTTACCAATGGATGTGGTGATTCCCAGCACCAAGGGGGCATTAGCAGGAGAGGACAGCAAACACCCTTCCTTCCTGTTTGACCTCGGATTTCCCCATGATGCAGGGCTTGTTGGTTCTGCCATCCACCATCTCCTCCAGGTCAGGAGCTCTTGGTGTAGTGTGTGTTGCTCAGAAGCTCACCAGTACTTAGGCTTTTTCTTTCCTTCTAAGCATTTCCATTTTGAGGGGTTACCAGTTTTCCCTCAGAAAGCCGAAGGCCTTCAACTAGAGCAATACTTTATGTGCCAGCTCTTGTCCTTCCCTTTCTGCCTGAATTTGCCTGAATGTGGTTTTAGAGATTTAGGGAATCTCTAAAACCACTTACAGTGGTGTCAATATAGCTGAACACATTTTACACCAGCATAACTGGCAGTGTAAAATAATGAGCTGTGGACATGGGAGTGACCAGATTAGTGTAGGTTATTCTTGTCTTTGTTCTCATTATATTTCTTTTTCTTTTCTCCGACCTCAGACTTTGAAGAGGAAGGAGAAGGAGTACGAGCACGAGATGGAGCGGCTGGCGAGGGAGAAGATCGCGACCCAGCAGCGGCTGGCAGAGCTGAAGAACGAGCTGAGCCAGTGGATGGATGTTCTGGAGATTGACAGGATTATTCGACAGACAGTTCAGCCAGAGGATGACCAGGCATCTACCTCGACAGCATCAGGTACCCATCATTGTTCTCCTTTTTTCATAATCGTCTTGGAAGGTCATTGGAGTGGTGGGGCTCTTCATTTAGCAGCATCAGGGTTTCTTTGCATTCAGAATAAGGTAAAAGGTTTTGGAGTTTTTGTAATTATGTTAACAGCACATTGCTGCTCATGTGAAGTATACTGAAGCTTGTGCATTAGTGTCAGGTAGATGCAAAGTGCAGGTTTGCATGTCCGACCTGATTGTGGAGATAAATCCCTGCTTTCCAAACTTAGCATTTTTCTTGCACAGCTCTGCAGCCCTGCTCATGAGAAGTGGGCATCCTGGTGTGTTTGTGTGCATGTGGGAGGGTGTTCAGCACATACAGAAGACGGATTTGGTACAGGGAGGATCACCAGAGCATTTGGACAACGCAACGAGCCTTCTCATTGTGTGAGGAGGAGTCACAGTGAAGATGAAATTGCAGTAATGGATATCTGACGTGCAGTTCCAGTGAGAAGCTCCTGTGAGATAGGAGAATGCATGCTTCTCTCGACGCCAGGGATCTGCAGCAGGAGGAGCAGGCAGTCTGTGCATGTAGAGCTTTGCAGAGGCAGGAGGTGTAGCAGTGCACAACCATTCACAGCAGTTCCTTCCAGTCAGCATTTGCTCTTGGCGTGCCAGGCAGATGACATGGCAGGTTCTGGGAAGGGAAAACCTGAGTTTGCTCAGGCTCATCACCTCTAATGGTAGGAGCAGGCTCCAGGTGTAGTCTGATGGAAGCTGGGAGTTGCAGTGCTTTGTCCTTACAAGTGGCAGCTGTTCCCTCTGCAGTGGCCTCTGCTGAAAGCAACCACATCAAGCTGTTGCTTCCCGGAGCTTGTGAAGGGGAAGTGTCTTCCTGCTGTCTTCTGTGTTCCTGCCGCTTCTCTGTCTCCTGAGATTTTTATTCTTTGCTGCATGGCTGGCACTTGAACAGGCAGTGCAGGGTGCCAGGCTTGTCTTCCTGATCTCAGGGTTGGTATATTCGTGTTTTTCTTCCTTAGTTCCTGGTCTGGACACGAGTCCATTTTCCAGAACCAGAGGAGAGACTTGCTGCCATGTTTCTTCATGGCAATTTCCTTCCTGCTCTGGGAGCAGGAGTGGTGCCAATCAGTGGAACACCTGGCCAGGAAAGGAAACCCTGTTCCCCTTCCCAGAAGGAGCCCCCTTCAGCCCAGACAGCTCAGCCAGGTGCTTTCTGTCAGCCTCTGCTCATGGTGCTCCTCTTGCCTGCCCAGTGAGACTTCTCAGCCTGTTGGGGGCACCTTGCTCTAGCTGGTTTTTTGAGCTGTCACACTTGCCTGGCTCTGGGTCCTTGTCCCACAGGCAGTGAGGAGAGGGCTGTGCCATGCCATGCTGTGCCATGCCATTGTGCCACCAGCCTGTAGCTCAGTGATGCCCCCTGCACATCTCTTCTGCTGATGCTGCCTTGTAGGGAAGCTCCTTGGTCCAGTTCGTGCCCTGCTTGCGTTTTTATGGGAGTTTCTTCCTTTCGTGTTTTCCAGAGGGTGAAGACAACATGGATGAAGATATGGAAGATGACAGGCCAGTGAACTCATTACCAAAACTCACCCAGCGCCAGCACCCAGAGCTGCTGAAAGCCGTCCCCCCCAGTGCTGCTGCCCCCCTGCCCACGGTCCTGCCCCCACACGTGTCCATCCAGCAGAAGCCCCACGCCCAGCCCTCCCTGCAGACACAAGCCCTGGTCCCGCCGCAGGCCATCGTCCCTGCACAGACTCACATCGTGGCGGCCTCGACCGTGCAATCGACTGTTATCGCGCACACCGCCACCACCCACGCCTCGGTCATCCAGACTGTCAACCACGTCATCCAGGGGCCACAGACCAAGCACATTGCCCACATTGCACCTTCCACGTCCAGCCCCGTGCAACTCACCACCGCTGCTCAGCCCATCGGCCACATCACTGTGCACCCCGCCACCATCAACCACATGGCCCACCTGGGCCCGCAGCTGCCCATCTACCCGCAGCCCGTGGCCGTCAGCCAGCCCGTGGTGAGCCACATCGCTCACACCATCTCGCACCAGCAGGTGAACGGCACGGCGGGCCTGGGCCAGCCGGCCGTGGTGGCCAAGCCGGCCGTGGGCGCGCAGGTGGTGCACCACCCGCAGCTGGTGGGGCAGACCGTGCTCAACCCCGTGACTATGGTGACCATGCCCTCGTTCCCCGTGAGCACGCTCAAGCTGGCCTAGAGGGCACGCGCCGCCCGCTCTGTGCTGGGAACCCTTCCTGAGGAAACTCCGTACATTCCAAGCGCTGCGGCTCGGCGCGGCGGGCGCGCAACGCCGGGCTGGCCGGGGCCGCGCCCTGACACACTTCAGAGACACTTGGTCATGGTGATTTTTTTTCCTTTTATGTGTAATGAGTGAACTATGGATATGATGTTCTTAAGACTTTTAATTTCGCCCTCCTTATGTGTTGCTTCTTTGTAGAATAAAAATTGCTGATCTCTTTATCGAGACATTGCGTAGAATGGGAAAAAAAATCATAGAAGTCTATATTTATATATATGTGTGTATGTGTGTGTATATATATATGTATATACATATATATATAAATATAACATTTGAAGGCCTTTTGTAAGGTTGATTATTTTGCAGGATTATGAGACAAAATTCATTTTTGGAGGAAGAAGCCAGAGTGTCCTCTCTAAACAAGAAACTATAAGATAGATGGTTTGGTGGACCAGAGTACAGTGACAAAAAGCCCCCAACAACAAACCACGAGTCAAACCATGTTAAAGGTATTTCCCATCAATATATTACATTTCAAAAACCATCTAAAATCACTGTGACTTGTTATGGCATTTTAAGGAAATTCTCTGTCCTGTCTAATAAAAGGAAAAAGAATACACAACCAGACTTGATTTGTTGCCATTTTATAAATTACTTGATTTTATGTCAAAAAAATACTGGTTTTTATTATTTTAATGATTGACAATGCTTTGTTTGGATGTTTTTGGGGGAATTTGTATTTTGTCTGGCTTGGTTTGCTGATGCAATAATTGGTTTTGCAGATCTCTGTGCATGGCATGGCCCTGGTCAGGTCCCTCCTGCTGGTCCAAGCTCCCCCAGGCTTCTTGGGTTTGTTGTTTGGCAGAGGCACACACTTTGTGCTGGCAGCTGGCAGGGCGTTTCTGTGGCCTGGTGAGCGGAGCCTGGGACAAGAAGACGTAGAGAAATGAGGTAGATTTGCTGCATGGGTTAATGTGTGTTAGTTTGCTCTGTCCTGACCACGCTTTGGGGCGGGAGCCGGTGGGTTTGGAAAGGGGTGAAAGGGGATGTGGTTCCCTTCCAGAGCGCAGGCAGTCCTAGCAGCTGTGTTCCCTTTGACAGGGGAGCAATCTCTCCTCACGCAGGACAGGGCTTTGCTGCAGGAGGTCGGTGTGAGAGCTGTGTGTGACAGTGAGGCGTGCACCAAAGAACCCTCATCCCTCAGGGCCCTCCCGTTCCCCTTCCTTGTGGTTGGGCAGGCCTGTCTGAGGGCAGTGGCACATCCCAGAGAGCCAGGAGAGCAGGAATGCTGTTTGGCTCTGCTGGAACCTGCCGGCTGCCCGGGAGGCTGCTCGCTGGATGTTCTGGTCCTTGCACAGGGCGTGTAGCTGCTGCTGTGAATGATCTCCATTCTGTCTTCCTCTCTTCTTAAAACAAGAATTCCACAGTCCTTACTGCGAGCAAAATGCTGCTGTAGGCAGCAGCTGTTCTGCCAGGGCAGGGTGGGAGGATGGTCCCATGTGTGCCCAGGAGCTCTGGGAGAGGAGGAGGAGGTGGCTGAGCTGAGTCCAGTGTGGGGCCGAGGTCTCCTGCAGGAAAACAGCATCCATGCTCTGCCCAAAAGACCTGCTGGCTCTAGCAGGACTTCAGCCTGCTGAGGGCTGGTGTGAGCAGTGTCAGGGATGTAACTGAGAACATCTGCCTGCTCCATACTGTCCCCAGTTAAAACTGGTCTGAGGCAGGAGAAGTGACTGCAGAGGTCAGGGGTGATTGTGCCTTCTGAGCAGGTGTCACTGGGAATTGTGTGAAGTCTGTTCATAAAGCCCAAGTTACCACTTGTTTTATTTTTCTTTCGTGCGTTCTTGAGTTCAGGAAGGTCTTGGCTGTGCTTGCCAGCACAGCTCCTGCAGAATGGACAAACCTTGAAGGATTTCTTTTCATAGAACCCCATTTAAGCAGATCATTTGTTCTCATTCCAGTGCATCATTAACACTGCGGGATTCCCAGAATTGCCAGGACTTTGTTGTCCTCTGTCCCTGCAGATGGCCCAAGGAGGCCATTGTGTGCCAGTATTTGAGAGCCAGGGTGGGTATGGCTCAGTTTCTCCTCATCAGAAACTCCTCAGCGCTGACTGTGTGCAGCAGGGTCACCTCCCTTCTCAGGAGGGAGGGCGGCTTTGCCTTCTGCAGCAGCCTCAGGAAGGGGAGGACGTGTGCTTCTGCCTTGTTTTACTGCTCCACTCACAAAGTCACAAATTCTCCTCACTGAAGGAGAAGGAGCCAGGTTGGGAACGGGCTTGGTGAGATGAGCTTGCTGCTGGGTTGCTGAATGGGCTGTGCTGTGTGGACAGGGTGCTGCTGAGCTCATCTTCTCCTCCCTTATGGTTTAGAGCAGAGTGCCCTGCCTTGCCCAGGACTATCTTGGCCAGTTTCTCTTTCCCCCTGGAAGTGTGCCATGCAGTCTGTCTGTCTGCTCCCCTTCATGGGTGTTTGTCCCCATTAGGAGCACCCCCTTGGTCTGCCCAGGGGCTGCTCCAGATGTCCTGTGTACCCCTGCTCCCATCTGCCGTTTTCAGGGCTACCAGAAGCATTCTTTGGGATTTTTCTTTTTGTTTTTCAAAGTCAGCAAACTTCTCTCTATTCTGTGGGAAGAAGAGTGGCCACAGCCCTTCCTTTTCCACCTCTGTTGTTCCTGCTCAGAAACTTTGGATTTACACTGATGCTCTTAGAAATCCCGTTCAGTACTGTATGACAAGGGGCACTTTAGGAATGTCTCTCCTCCTTTGATATATGTTTTCCCTATGGAGAAAGCTATATATAAATATATATGTACACTTGGGGATTCATAAGATCTCATTTGTCCCCCAAAAAACCAATAAATATGAAGTTTACAAGAAATCTCTTCTGTTGTTGAATAATATTGGTAACCATGCCACAGAAACAATAGGAAATGGGGTTTCTGCACAGTAGTTTGAGAGGGTTTTCTGTGCTGTCAGCCCTGGCTTGGAGCTGTTGGTCAGTGGAGATGGTTCTGCCGAGGGCAGGTGCCCTTGCAGCCCCCACTCTCCACGTCCTGCTGCCAACAGCCCAGCTGTGCTCGGGAGCTGGGGCTGTGCTCGGAGCTCGGGCAGCACGGCCGGGGCTGTTTGCAGCTGGGCAGATGTGTGGGCACTGTGGGCACAGAGCCCCGGGCTGGCCACGGGGAGCCTCGTGCTGGGCTGTGCCCACGCCTGCCAGGGCCACTGCCAGCCCAGCCTCAGGGAGGGGCAGGCAGAGGGCAAAGAACCCCAACTGCTACTTCAAAACCATCCTGAAAAGAGCTCTTGACGCTGACACTTTAGGTACAGGAATGTAATCCAGACCTCACCAGTAACAATTTGCTAGATCTGTGTAGCTGGTCTTGGGAAGGGAAGTGATCTGATCTCCCGTGGTCTCTGCAGTTGCTTGTGTGGGATCCCTGGGGGCACAGTGGGGGCAGCTGCTGACCCATATTCCACATGGGAAATAAGGGCTGGAGCCAAGCTGCTGCCATCGGGGTTTTTCTGCATGTGTGTGTGTGTGTGTCCATCTGTCTGTCCTGCTGGAGCCGAGTGTTGGGTGTCGAAGGCCAGAAGGGCTCCAGTGTCCCCTGGCCCCTGGCACGGCTGGGTTTTGGTTTCTTGAGCAGAGCTGGACAGAGGGGATGGCCCTTTGCAGAGGCCTCTGCTCTCCAAGTGCCCAGGGCACATCCAGACCCACTGAGCCCACTGCTGTGCTGCTCTTGGGCTCCTTGTCTTTTTTTTTCCTTTTTTATTTCAAAGTGGCCTTCTGTAACAAAAGAAACAAAAAAAATGCCTTGGGTGGTTTCGGTGGAGGTGAGGTGTCGCTGCTGTGTCGGTGTCGGTGTGGTTGTCCGTGCGCACGCCTGGTAGATTCCTGTAGACATGCAATGCAAGGCTTATCGTGTCTGGTTTTTGTATGTAGCCTGTGTCTCTTTGGACTGGTTTGCATCCTGAGGGTGTTTTTTGCATTTAAAGAAAAAACAGTGAGAACTGTTCCAGGTTGGGTGGGTCCAAGGGGCTCAGGGGACCTCCCGTGTGCCAGGGTCAGGGGAGGGTTCCTCCTGCCCCGTGGGATGATGTGGTCAGTGCTTGTGGCCCCTCTCCTTTGTGATGGCTGTCCAGTGTCCCCACTGTGCCAGGGGGGTGAGCAGCCTTGGCCAGATGAACCAGGTGACCTCTGCTTACCTGAGCAGGACTTTGGCTCAGCCTGTCTCGGTTCAGGCACTTGCTTAATTAGCTTAATTAGATATGTGGCTGCTGCAGAGGGCTCCTGGAGCTGGTGTGGAGGTGGGCAGCTCTGAGCACTCACAGGTGAGGCTCCTCTGAGACTTGGCATGTTTTTTTCTGAACAGTTGTGCATTCCGGTCTTACTTTGATTCTAAAAGCTATGGGGGTGAGGAAAGGAAAACCCTCATACTTCTGGCCTGTTTTCCGTCCCTTGTTATCATTTGGAACAGATTAAAATGGATTATAACACTGTCTTTAGGTTATTTTCTCCCTGAGTGAAACATCAGTTGTTAGGAGCAGATGTTTAGTGTTAAGGAAAATAGGCTGTGGGTAGAATCAGTCATGGCTTCTTTCTGTCCCTGTTATACAGAACTTGATAATCCAAACTTGAACTATTAAAATAGCAGCCTGAGCCCAGCACTGGATGGTGCAGTCCTGGCAGAGTTGTGTTTGGCTGTTCCCAGGCTGGCTCGCTCCTCACCTGAGGCTGCTGAGCAGTGCAGGAAGGCCCCACTCGCCTCTGTCCCTGCACTGTCGGGGCAGGCTCAGGGGTTTCGGGGTGGGGTTTGGTGGGAGTGGGCTGTGGGATGTCACGGTGCTCCTCGGGACGGCGTGGCTGGTTCTGCTCTAGCTCTGGATGAGGCCCCTTCATTCAGCCATCCCTTGTGCTGTGAATAGGAATTTGAGTGTGAGGGAGCGCTGGTGCAGCAGTCACCAGCAGGGACCTGCCCAAGCCCCAGCCCTGTGCCAGGCAGGAGGCAGGAGCTGCCCAGGCTGTGCTGCTGTGGCCGGCCCAGCCCCTCTGGAATGCCTTATGGATACGCCTTAACACCCTGAGCCAAAACGTGCTGGGGCTGGGCAGGGGCTGCCTGCGCCCACCCGGTGCTTTACTGGCGTCTGCTCAGGCCCAGCCTGGGCATCGCTGGGTGAGGAGCCCTGCTGGCAGTGGGGACCCCCTGCTCTGTCACTGCACGTGACCCCCCCTCCTGCCTGAAGCATTTATTTATTTATTTTATCTGGCTGTGCTCCCCGCGTTAGGAATGTGTCCTGGAGCTGCTGACTGTGAGCCCAGCCCGTCGCTGGCCTGGAGCCCCTGTCCCTCCCCTGCACCTCACAGGAGCCCCACGCTCACCTGGGCAGGTGCAGTCTGTGTTTACAGTGAGGACGTGTCACTGTGTTACCAATTTACTGAAATACTGAATATTGACAAACTAGACTGTAAAGATTTTTATGTGTTTGGATACATCTGCTATGTGAAAAAGCAACTAATTTTGTACATATTGTATTTTTACTATTCAGCTGTACAATACTGGCTCTTCATGCTCCAGAATTTAGGTATCCAACATGAATGATATCCATGTAATAAGCACTTGCCTGAAATAAATATAAAAATGAAATAAACATGCACTGAAATCCGAAACAGGTTTCTGCATTTGCTTCCCTGTGCTTTGCATGCAGATCCCTCACTCTGTTTGTGATTTCCCAGTTCTAGAGCAATGCCTGCCCTCCCTCCGCGGGGCTGGAGCTCACCCAGGCCAGGCAGAGCTTCCCGAGTGTGTGTCTGCATCCAGCAGTGCTCTGCAGGACAGCAAAGCCTTTGCAGCACCAGGAATCTGTGAGCTCAGGAAACTGCCCTTGCTGTGCCTTCTCCTGCAGGAGCCCACCCCTCCCAGCAGCCCCACCGAGCCCAGCAGAGCAGCCTGCTGCCCGGGACCCTCCTGCTGGGACTCCCCAGCCCTGCCAGGCAGCCCCACCGGGGTGTCCTTGCAGTGCCAGGGGCTGGGGCTGAGCCCAGAGCTGCCTCCCCTGGACCTCTCTCTCCTGCAGCCCCAGGTTCCCCCTCTCCCTTCTCTGCAGCAGTGACCGACGTGGATGATCAGCACTGGGCAAGTCAAACCCCAGGGTGGTGCTGGGGGCAGCAGGTCAGGGGTGGCTCAGGCAGAGGGGCTGGGGGAGCACCACGGCTCTAAATAACTGCACTGAAAATCACTGAGACTGCAGAGGAGATGGGGGGACGTGTGGGAAGGACAGAGGGACAGGAGCCAGCTGTAACCCCAGCTGTGGTGCTCAGAGCCCTGCCTGCCCCAGTCCCACTGTGCAGACAGGTGAGTGCAGCGAAGGACAGAGGGACAGGAGCCAGCTGTAACCCCTGCTGTGGTGCTCAGAGCCCTGCCCGCCCCAGTCCCACTGTGCAGAAGGTGAGTGCAGAGGGCACAGGGACACTGGAAGTTTATTTAGGCCAACATGTCCTTGGAGGCACTTCAGAAAGGGCTGATCCCTGTTGATGGGGATAATTAATTACCTGATTAGCTGGAACGAGCAGGGGCTGAGGGGTGGCTGCACCCACCCCAGCACACAGAGGCCTTCGTTGGGCCTTTTTATGGTGGAATGGGGAAATCTGCCACAAGTCCCCAGGGACTCCTCCAGGCAGACCTATTTAGCCTAAAAGCCTGGAACACTGCTGCAAAAACTGCCAGGAGCAGCCAAGCAGCCAGGTGAGACTGAGGGACCATCCCTGCTGCAGAGGAGACACAGCTGGAGGAGTTTAAGGGGTTTGAACAAGGACTGGGAGTGATGGAGGAGGAGCTCTCCTGGAAGTCCAGCAGCTCAGCTGGATTCAATGCAGCTGCAGCACAATCAGGCCTAAAATTTCAGGATGAAACTCTTACACTTGTGATAAGCCTATTTCTGTTCCTGGGCTGGGCTGGCTCAGGCTCAGCTGGTGGGTACATGAAAACTGCCCTTAAAGTAATTTAAGGGACCTCGGGAGTCTACTTAATGGTGACCTATTTATTGCCTTTAGCACTGCAGCCCGTGCAGCTCATCAGAGAAACATTAATTACATCTTGCCCTGTCCTCCCAGACACCCTCATCCCTGTTCCATGGCTGGAATCACCTCGGGGGGAGAGAAATCGCTCCCAAAGAGCTCCATGGGATGCCTTGATGATAAGTATTTATTCATAAGTTACATTTAAACATAAATAATTGAGCAATAAAGAGAATAGTCTGCTCTCAACAAAAATAAATAATACACAACATTGATAAAATCCAATCAGACAGAATGTTCTAACAAATACAGCAAAGTTCACAGATTGGGTTTGTGTGAAACAGCTGTACAGAACATTCCCAACATACCAAAGGAAAATAGTGCAGTATTATCTGTATATCCATCACTCCCTGGGCTCTGGGAGCTGGAGGTTTTTCTCACTCTTCTCATTCTTTTAAAAAATACTTTTCCAGTTTTCAAGTGAACAGACAGACAGACAGGGCTGGGCACAGACTGTCCTGGGGCACAGGGAGGGCTCCAGACCCGAGCTGGGGCTGCAGCAGCAGCTCAGAGCCCCCAGCAACTGCAGCTCCTTCACCTGGCAGGGGCTGGTCCTGCTCACCAGAGCCTGGTTTGTGCTGTGGGACCCCTGACAGCTCTGCAGGGCAGGGAGGAGCAGCAGTTGGGGGTCTGGGGAGCTGGGCACTGCCACCTGCCCTCCATGGGATGTGAATCCACGGCCCTGCACAGCCCAGGAGAGGAGCTGCCAGCGTGAGCAGGGCCCTGTCTTGGGCTGAACCTGCTCACCTGAGTGACACAGGGCAGGGCCTGGCAGCTGGCAGTGACACAGGGCCAGTCTGCAAAGCAAAACAAAGGCAGGTCTGTGTGGGCCATGGAGGCTGAGCAGTGAGAGCCAAGGCCAGACTGGTGTTTTAGCTCACGAGCTCACCACTGCTCCCATGAACTGTGGCATTTAGGTTAAGGCCATTCTCCCAGCCAGAAACCTTATCAGCTTTAATCACTGCTAAATACAAACCCAAATGTTTTAGCAACATGAGCTCAGACACATTCTCTTCCATGTCCAAGGCAAGACAGTGAGGCCAGGACCGTGCTCCTCCAAGGACCCAATCCAGTGGCAGCAGTGGGCCCAGCCTTGCCTCCATGGCAGCTTCTGGCAGAGCACACAAGGTGCATCCAGGCTTTACAGGTGCAGAAAGTCACAATAGAAATGTTGCAGTTTGTCAAATCCCCCCTTTCAACATCTCAAAGATGTAGACAGATGTCTTCTAGAGAGGGAAACAGAGAATGCAAAAAAGATTCTGTCTAGAAATACAAAGTCAGTGTAACAAGGACTATCAAACACCAACCTCATCTGGTGAAGGGAAAGTTCAGGTTGTAAAAGTCTGTTACTGTCTCCTCACTATTTATTACATTACATGGAAGATGCAATTAAAACACCATTTGGAATTACAGTGCAAGGAATGCTCCATCCAGTGGCTCACAGCGAGGCCCAGGGCAGCCTGCCCACGGTCACTTGTTCTCAATCAGTGTCTGCACTTTGTAGACAAGGTCTCTGGCTATCCTCAGGATCTCTGCAGCATCGTGGTGCTCAGCCATTTCTAAGAGACACAGACAAACATCTTAACTGTCAGCACCACCTTCCTGCCCTGGCAGGATATTCATGTAGCATTAGCAATAATTAATTACTGTAACAAGCAGCAATCCCAGAACATTCCAGTTTTGGAGAATTAAAGATAGAAGAATTAAATTCAGAATTCATTCAGGATGAATCCCTTGTGCTGCAGGACCTGGCATTGAGACTCAGAGGTTAAAATGATCATGGGTTTGTCACAACAAGAACTGCACCAGACAGTCTCAGGAAAGGAGAAGGAGCAAAGTCTTGTTACTTTTGATCAAAATGGCTCTTACCATTAAAAAACTTGATGATATCAGTGAAGTCCATGTTGTTATCACGGATAATCTCTCGATAAACTTCCACAAGTGCTAAGGCAATGAAAAGGACAAAATGTTCTGAAGAGATGTGCTTTGCTGCCCAAATAACTTCCCACACTGTAAATACATCCTCGTACAACAATTCTGAATGGGAATAAACATTACAAGAGCATCTGATTATTCAACTGACCATGTTCCTCCTCTCTCACCAATGTCTACAGCCACGAACAGACCCTGAGGACTCCTCCCTCTCCTCTCCCCCTCTCCTTCAGCCAGCTCCTGTCACTTGTGCACGTGAGGCACAGAACTAAAGAACAGTTTCCCCAGCCTGGAGGTGGTGCAGGGCCAAGCCCAGGAGGGTGCCTGAACCATGGGGACCATGTGAGAGCAGCACAGGAGGCCTGGGTGTTCTACAGGGCCCCATGCAGGTCTGACCCTGTGTCCAGGTGTGTCCTGGCTTTGCAGTGGGCCTGTCAGCACCAGCACACTGCTGGAGTGTGCTTGTGCAAGGATCAGGGGTGCTCCCACGCCATAAGGGCACCCCACTCCAATACAGCAGCTCCTGAGCTATTGCTGAGCTGCTCCTCGTTACCACAAGGATGAGACAGGAGGCATCAAAGCTCACAGACGAGTGGGATCCCCTTCTGGAGCAAACAGGCATTTGCACTGGGCAGGAGCTTGGCTTCAATCACATCATCAGGAATTTGCAACTCTCCTTTCCTCATTCCAGTGCTGTTTAATCTCAGAGCTGCCTTTCCTTTACCTTTCCTGGCTACAAACTCTCCAGTGACCCCAGCTGCCCCTCACCATCCTGACAGACACTCACACCAAAACACAGAGCACAGAGCTGTTACAGTTCTACACAGCCCTAAACTACAGGCACAGAACATTATTACCTCTTTTAAAGTCAAGCAGGAACCAGCGATAGCAGAAGTAAAAATGAGTGTAATCTCCATTCTGATGCATCAATTCAAAAAGTTCTGAGTCCAGAATCTGGAATGGAAAACATCAGCTGTCAGGATGTGGTCTGAAAGCAGCCAAGGTCAGAGGGGCTGGACTCCCCCCCTGCTCCTCGTCCCGTGGGCAGAGCAGTGCTCAGCACAGGAACAGCCCTTGCTGTGAGTGGCCTGGGTGCCCTCAGTGCTGAGCTGAGCAGTCACAGTTGGTCTCTGCCATGGCCTTAAAGGGCCAAGGAACCAGGTGAAGATGCTACTGATTTCCAGCAAGTGGCAAATGTCCACCTCCACCTCCCCCCCTGCTCTCAGGCTGTAACTCCACAAATCCACTTAGAGCTCCTCCTCCCCAGCTCTGCAGCCACACCTGAGCCCCACTCCTGGGAGCTCCTACCCTTCACTGTGGCATCAGGCGAGTCCTGAGCCTCTGAGCCTTGTTTCCTTCCAGCTCCCCTTACCCAGACCCACCTGGATGAGGGACCGCATGTTGGCAAAGTGTGTGTCCATAGCACCTCCATTGGGGAAGTTCTGGCTCATCCTCTTCATCAAGTGGCTGAAGCAGCTGTAGGCCAGCTGATCTGCAGGACAAGGCAGACACTCAGTGCTGGCAATTGTGGGACTTCTTGAATCAAAAAAACCAGAACTGCAGGGCTTGGGAAAACCAGGGTCTTCCCCTTTGCTCTTCTCTGAATCCCAGGACTTAGATGAAAGAGAGGTTGGTTCCTGACTCTGGACCATTTTTACTAGTTATGTCTCAAAGAATTCAGCCTGCAGTTGACTTTTCAGCATCAGCAATTCCCAGAACACAGTAATTTCACTAACTTCGGTAAAATTTAATCTGGAAGTCAGTGATTGACAGGGCAGCCCTGAGATACTAATGTCAGCCATTTCAACAGCCACAGGTAGAGAAAACACAAATCAGGAGCTGGAGGTTTGATTTTGCTGTGACCCAGCCCTGGTTAATGCAGACAACTCCTTTTGAAACAGCATTTCTAAGGAAAGACCTCACTAAGGATACCAGCATGTCCCAAAGGAAAACCCTTCCTACCATTGTCAAGAATAACCATCAAAGGAGCCAGGAGGTCACACATGCCTTGGACATAACCAACTTCTAGGTGCTCCCAGACATAGCTGTGGAAAGAAGAAATCCTTGTATTGAAGGCTGATTCCATATGTGAGATCAAATCCTAAGCAGCTGCTGAAGGTGTGAGTCTCAGAACCTTCTGACACTTCCCAGAGTATTTCACAGCCCTTTCTGTTTGCTGCCTGGATAAAGTGGCCCTCTGAGCATGGAGGTACCATCCTGACCAGGAGAAACCCAAACTCAGAGTACATTCAGAGAACAGTTCACTAAAATAGGGTCTGTCACCTGAGAAATCTCAGACCTGCACTCCAGACTGGGACCCAAGCTCTAACCTGCCATCCTGCCTGTTCCTCCTTCTGGCAACTTGTTTTAAACTCACTAGTGAGAATTCTTATTGACTGCTATTTGCATATTATTATAGTTTACAGATTAGCTTATGGATTGTGACAGAAATGTGAAAGTAGTTGGGTTTACCAGCTCATTACCTGCACATGACATTTCGGAGCTTCTCCAGGTTCTCAGCAGTGAAGTACCAGTAATTCCGGTCACATCTCTGGACATCTTTATCAATTCTGTGCAAATTTAAGGCAACAGTGTCCAATAACTCTATCTAGAACAGAGAAGTTTTAGTTAGATCTGCCAAGTTTACAGCATTCCCAGGCCTCTGTGCAAATTTGCTCTGCGAATCACCAAACCAGAAACAGTACAATTATACTCTGAGCAGATGAGGGCATCAAAATACTCAATTACTGTCAAAAATGCCAGGTAAAACACATTTGTTTTCACTGGGAAATGTGCCAAACCTGTCATATTTCCAAATGGCTATTTCCAGCTAAATAACTTCAGCAGAGAGAAGCAAAAACTGTGCTGCTGGGTGACAGCAAGAGTAACAGAGGTGGTGGCATCTTGAATCTAGATTTAGGTTGTGGTTCAGTTTGGCTGGATGGAAGTTTTAGCTTGATTTAAATAATATTAGAATCTTACAAGCAGTACATTGTCCACACCCCCAGGCACTGGAAAGTTCTAACTGCTAGCAATGTGCCACACTGATTGTCTTGCCCTCCTACTTAAAAAAACACAACAAATTTTTCTTGCAGCCTTATTTCCAATCTAGCTCAAAATCCAGATGAGAAGATTTGGATGGGAAAATCCTCAATTCTCACCCCACCAGCTGCAGTTGCAGTGTGGGACTCTCTCACTGAGCCCTGTCTGACAGTGTTTCTAAGAAAGCCATGCAGTGCAGAGCTGCAGTGCTCCAGTCGTGACCTACTGAGTAGGACGCGGCGCAGAGCGAGGCCAAGCCCTCGGCGTGCGAGCAGAGCTGCTCCTGTGACACCCCGGCTCCCGGCTCGGGCCTGCCCCGCTCAGGGCCGCCCTCCTCCTCGGCCCCGTCCTCGAAGGAGCCGCCCTGGCCGTCGTCGATGCTGGACAGGATGCCCGAGGCCACCGAGTAGTTCCTGGAGGACGGCAGCCCCGAGTCGGGCGAGTCGAACTCCGCGGCGGGCGCGGCCAGCGCGGGCTCCTTGGGCTCCTGCTCCGCCGCCTCCGAGTCATCCACAGAAATGAACACCTGCAGAGCCAAACACGCGTCAGCAGCAGCCAGCCCGTGCTGCCTCCGACTGCAGGACCTGCAAGGAGGAGATCTGGAGAGCTGGGAGGGGATCTGCCTTTGCAGGTGAACCTTAGAGCCCCTCAGGCAGGTCCTGCTTAAGAACAGCTGTAGACTATCCAAAATTCACACCTGCTCTTCACCCTAACACGGAGACGCCACAGCTGCAATCTCTGCCAGGATTCGGGAGCTGTGCTAACCTCCACCTCTGCCCACTCCAGATGGTGAGTGGGAAGGGAGTACCTACATCATTGCTGATGGTGGAGTCCCTGTGGATGAGCCTCTGGACGTGGCTGTCAATGCTGCTGCCCGAGGAAAACTTGGCCAGCGTGGCTGAGTGCGACTCCTTCTCTCGCTGCTTCACAATGACCTCGCAGGCCTTCCACTCAGCCATCACCTTCTGGTACCTCAGAGCAATGTCTGCGTCCACCTGCACACAGAGACACGTCCTGAGACACTGCCCTCCCTGCCCAAGGCACTGACACTGGGAGGAACGGCAGGGAGAGCTCTAAGGCAGCTGCAGGGTCTCTGACTGAAAGCCCAAGGGTGCCGAGGCCCTCTTGCTGCAGCAGCACACCCCTGTGACTGGGGAGGAGCAGTCAGGTGTTGGGTATTAAATGCAGGGAATTAATGACACTGTAGGCACCAGAAAGGATCCATATAAGCAGGTGTATACATGTACACACCATCAACAGCACTGTGCCACTGTGACAGTGACCCAGGACAGAACAAAAGATGTCATGTGAAACCTCACACAAAGTCAAAGCAATCTATGGATGAAGTGCTGCTCCACCTGCATCATCCTAATTCCATCACACCTCCTTCCAGCTCCTCTGTTCCACCTCTAATGTAGCCCTTGTGAAGAATTCCAGGTCACAGGTTTATAGACACCAGCCTGTAGAGTCACATCCCAGGAGAAGCTCTGGAATGCCAGCTCCCACAGCCCCGTCCTGTGGCTGCACTGTGCATGGCCAAAAGCATCCACACTGGGCACCACAGGAGTAAAACAGATCTTTGTCACTGGTGGCTTTCTCTTTTGAAAGAGAGCCACAGAAACCCCCTTGAGCTATTAAGGGACATGTAGCAATTTTACTACTCTGTCACTTGTCCAGAGCTGGCTCCAGGCTCGGCTGAGCTGCTGCCCAATGCTCCTGCTAAGAGCTGCAGGCTGCTTGTCACCTGAGGTAGCTGTCGAGCCATAAATCATAAAACACAACAGTTAGTGGAGGGCTGGAGGACAGCCACATCTGGGAGTGCAAAAATACCATCAGAAGACAAAGATGATAAATCACCTGCAATGACTTCAGGTTAGAACACAGTGAGTTTCCTGTACCTGCAGGTGTTATGACTGTTCTCATGTCTCTCATTTAACAGACTCCTTCATTCAGTGTAAGCTTCAGTCTCCAACAACCCATCCCTTTGAGGAGTCAGCTAAACTCGTGTTTACTACTGGTGTTGAGTAGCTCAATACAATTCCAGGTAAGTTTGGAGTACCCCTGGGTTAGCAGGGTACAGACTCAGGGAGAAAAATCTTCTGTAGGAGCCTGTGTTCTGCAGGTCAGATCTTTTCTATCCTGTAACATCTCTGTATGAATTTACTGTAATTCCTACCATACAGACACCAGTATTTATCTCTCCTTGCCAAATCTCCTATGTTCTAGCTGTAGAAATGCACCTGCCCTTTGGAGATGGGGCTAGCATCCATGAGAGATGGCTTCACATCTCCCACTCTAAAAACTAAACATCTGGGTCTTTTTGCTAATTTCCAGACATACCTTTTATTTCTACACATGGATCATAAATCTGATAGTTCACATACTTGTGGAGATCAGAGACAGCAAAATGCAATCTATGCAAGAAACCTCCAATATCCTTGCCTTTCTTGAAAATCTGAGATTAAAAAAAAGAATGGAGCAGTGCTCAGTAGAACATTCCTGATGTACACACTACAGCCAGAAAATCTATAATAAACATCTACTAAGATGACTGGATTCAGGGGGCACAATCTGGACTGTGGCCCAGTTTGAACAGCAAAGGGCTCTGTTTCTCCATCTGTGTTCAGAACTGGCTTTTAAAGATTATTGTGAGGAAAACAACTCAAATTGCCACAGCAATGTTGGTTTAGTGTCCCATTTGCAAGATGCTGATTTGTCCATGGCAAGGCTCGAGGTCAGGCTGCCCTTCTGCTCTGCAGGTGCTCACAGGGATATAAATTACCCCTTGACATGTAAAGTAATTGGGAGTTAGCAAATGCCAAATGTTTTGATATATAATCCACTCCTTATCAATTTAATCCAGAACAGAATCAGCTACTGCATGAGTGCTACCTCCCTGGTAATAACACTAACTGAAAAGCAGATTAATGTGTTAATTATATTCCAGGCCAAATCTCATTACTGTTCCATCCAGTCCAGCCAATCTTGGGGTGATGTCACAGAAAAGCAATGTTTTACCACCACACACACAGTAACTCCAGAGGGTCCATCTGGGCTGCTCCCAGCTCCAGAAAAAGTCAGTGCATGCAGATGCAGTACCATGGAGAAAAGGTAGTTATTTCAAGGAGCAGTCTGAAGTATAATTCAGCCAACACACCATATAAAAAGAGGGGTGAGTAAAATTTCCACCCAAATGTCAGTGTTTCCCCATTGTATAAGTGACAAATTTGTGGACACAGGGTGTGCTCAGGGCACGTGCATGCCACAGACAGAGCTGAATGCAGGTTCCCTGACTTCAAGAGACAACTCTCATTTAGTGACATTCAGACATTAAAACACAGTATCAAAACCCCTCTGCTAGCACGTGCTACTAATGCTTTCAGTAGTGTTTTTCCCTTGGGAATATCACACAGTAATAAAGATCAACAGCTGCTATTCAGAAAACAAAACCTACTCTGCAAATGTAACTCAGATTCTATGGCTTACCTGGTCCATCTCCTTCTTGGCCATGCCAAATTTGTAGTGACCTAACAAGAATGGCCACACTTCCTTCCGAATCTCATGCTGGACCCCACCATAGTAGACTCTTCTTAGTAATTCCAGTTCCTTGTAGTTCTACAGTGGCCAGGAGAAAGAGGTGTTGAAGGCAATACATCAATATTTCAGTCAGGTACACTCAGATTCACTTCACACCGAGTACAGAGACAGTGAAATACATGCAGGACACTAAATAAATTCTGCAGCTTGATTCAAGCCTTTGGAACCTTAGCTGAAATCCAGCCTAATATAGGCTGTCATGCCTTCCATAAAAATAATCTGAATTGGAATAGATCAGTTGCTTTGATAATAATTTATATCTTTGCCATCACCAGAGAAGCAAAGGAGAGAAGGGATTGTAAGAACTGACTCTCACGAGCTGAGAAGTGACCCCGTGGCCAAACACCTTTAACGTTTCTTGGGGCCCCGCGGTGATTCCCTGCCCAGCTCAGCAGCGTGTGGAGCCCGAGGGGGACGTGTCCGTGCCACTGACCTTCCTGTCCTTCTGGTACTTGCTCCAGACCTCCCTGGTGAGGCCGGCGGCGGCGCTGGCGGGGCGGTCGGGGGGCACGATGCTGTGGTTGACCAGCGCCGAGAGGTGCGTGCGCACCGTGGACAGGTGCCGGCAGTGCGCCAGCCCTGCGGGACAGCGAGGGCACAGCTCAGCCACGGCCCGAGGGGCACGGGCACCCCAGGGCCTGCCCTGCCCCACGGGGCTCGCTCCGCGCCGTGCGACAGCGGGCAAAGGTGGAACAGACCAGACACAGAGCAGCACCCACGCGTGTGTCACGCTGCTGTGTGAAACCATTCTGCCTTCACTGGGCATTGCTCCTGCCACTGCCAGCAGCAGAACTCACTGAAACACTGCCACTGCACTTGCATCCACCCTGCTGCCCCGAATTCAGGGTCAGACTGCTTCCTAAGCCAAACACCCCATGTTGTTTAGACAAACATATGGATACCACATGGGCCAGACATAAGAAGCTTCACTTACATCCATAAAAGGCTCTGGAAATGATCTGCCTCTTCATGCTTTCACACAACATCTTTAGGGGAGTTCTGTGGAGAGGCACCAACAGGATAAGAGCAGGTGGTGAAGACAGAGCATCAAGAATTTCATTATGATCCCTGTGTCCTACACACAGCAATTTTTTTCTCTGCACCAAGATTTATTTAGTCAAAGGACACAGTAATAACAAACTCCACTTATTAAAGCATTTCCCCCACCAACGTTTTGGCCCCAGACAGATTTCCCCCTGGCACACACAACCACAACTGCTGCAGGTGCACTGTAGAGGTCTGTGTCAAATTGAACTGCTGCCCTTCATTCAGTTGTTAATGACTTCTTAAAGATAACATTCCCAGAGCTGAAGTATTTTACACTAGACAGAAGAACTAGATGAAATTTTTCTATCAAAATGTGACTTGAGCACAGTTTAATCGGTTAGTTTTAATAAACTAAATTTCTTGCTGCCTAACTTCATCTTTTTATATTTGATACTACTTGAAAATTGTTACTCTGTCTTGAGTGCTGCAACCACTCAAACCTTTCTGCTTTTACTCAAACCTTTCTGATGCACACAGTCCCCAGGTGAGCTGTCTGCACAGCTTGCTCACCGGTCGTGGATGCAGGTGCAGCAGCTGGGAATGTCGTAGGGAGAGCTGCCCATGGAGCAGGAGATACAGGAGGAGCCCTGGCTGCAGTGCTCCAGCTGCCACGACAGCAGGTTTGCCCCAAAGCCTTGCATCTCTATCATCTCACCGCTGTCTGTGGAAAAATCAAACAAGACAGAAGGACATCAGCCTCTTCCATCCTCTCCCCCTCCTCCTGCTGTGCATCCTGATGGTTCATGCTTCACTTCTCAACAGGCTCTGAGCCTCGGTTCCAGAAACAGGAGAGCAGCATCCTCAGAACCACTGCTCTGCACCTGCAGCATGCTGTGCAGGGGCCCTTCCCAGGAAGCCAAACCCCTTCACCATTTGCCCCTCTCTTGCCCATGCACATCCCAGTTCATGTTTCAAGAGAATAGAGAAAAGGGTGCTGCAGTAACAGCTACACTGGTTCTTGTGTAACATTATGGAAATGTTATTTATGGCCAGAAGAGATAGTCTAGCCCAACCTTCTATTTAATTCAGGCCTCAGAATTTCATTTTGCAGTTCCTGGAATCAGCCATAGAACTGCTGGTCCAGCCAGAGAGAAAGCTGGAGCATGAAAGAAATTAAGGCAAACTGAGTCAGTTACTTTCAGAAGATGCTTCTTTCCCCTCAGAAGCAGATCCTAAAACACTTAGCACAGGAGGACAGCTCCAGTCCTGCCAATGTCCACACTATATTCATAAAAGGATACTCTCTACAGGAATGTGTGATCCAACTGTACAGTGCAGCTTCCTGAGTTATCCCTGCTCTACCCAATCTATTGCCTTTTTAACCAGCATCAGAAAGGCAACTCAAAAAATCAGCAGCTCCCTTCAGAGAGCTTGGCTTCAGCTCTTCAGCCTTCCCAGCTGGCATTTGAACTCGTGGGGTTTTTGGTTTATAATAAATAACTGGCCTTTCAGCTCACCCATGATTAAAATTAAGGCAAATACAATAATGTATGTCATAAAGTATGCCACTAAATTAACATTTACAAGCAAAATCCAATCCCCTGGGCCGTGCTTTTAGAACAGATATTTGTTGAGTGGTGGGGAGGGGCAATTCCAAACCATCTCATGCATTTTAAATCAAGGTAGCACAAAGCATTTTAGGAGTGCCTATTAGAAAGTGGGCAGAGGTGAGGGAGGAGTGGAGTAAACCCATTTGTTAACAGAAAAAGCACAGGCTCATGCGGAAGCAGTCATGTGTGTTTCATTTCACAAAACAAAGTGTGATGCAAAAATGCTCTTCACCTTAATTCTTCAGGAAGGAGCTGAACGACCCAGTCTTTATTGCAGCTTCTTATCGGGTTCAAATAAAAACCACTGGATAAACATTTTTAGATCATTAGTTTTTGCCTCCCCTCTGTAGACAGGAAAATTGGATTTTTCACTTCTAATTTTTTATTCTGTTTGTTAGAGAAACAAGGAAAGAACCCCACAGAACCTAAAGATTCAGATGAAAGGTACCTGAATTAGTGAAGAATTAGAGTGAACAGCATCTTTTATTCAATTGTAGTGGTGTTATCTGTAACTTCAGCTACATGCAAAAGTCGAGCATGTTGCAAAATGTCAAAGCAGATGGCTGGCAAACCTGCTACAACAGTGTTGTCATTATGGGATGGGGCTGCTGGAGAGACAGCAGCCCAGACAGGCTATTCCCAGGCACATCCCTAACTCTACCAGCCCCTTCAAGATTAAATAACCAAAAGCAGACACCTGACAGCCATTCTAGTGTGATAATTCACATGTTCTGTCAGCTGACTAATAACTAAATTGTGTTCCTTATGGTTAACGTGTATGTGGCAGTTAAATGTCTTCCTTCCCATTTTTGCCCATATCCAGGCACAATCAGTTAGGACACACTGAAACTTCCTAAAACAGAGTCTTTTTTTTCAAGAGCAACACTATTTTCAGAACTTCTTTCCATCCATGCCTTCCAAGAACTCTTTATTAATTTGGGCTGGGCTTTATCAATTTCCAGGGGCTGCTCCCTTGGGATAAGTGTGTGGGCAGCCTAGAAGCATTGAGGCCCTCCTTGAACACCTGTTCATACCCTGTCTAATCCAGAACTTTGGCATTGTACAGAGATGCAGGGCAATTATTGTCTCTTGCAGTCAGTCCCACCAGTCCAGGCTGTAGGAGAAAGCAAGGACTTCTCAGAATTCAGAGCTAAGCTACTGCATGCCAAATGCACACACATCCTGAGAATACCAGCTTAAATAATATGAAGAAACAGATGACAAATTTGTGGAGGGGTGGTGGAGCTCACAGCTGATCCTCTGAAGCCCACCCAGCCTATGGCTGCAAGTGGAATGAAAGCACTGACCCCAGACAGGCACTGCATCTCCACACAGCCTCCTCTGCACGCTCTGTACCTCATCTGTGAGACCACAAAGCTGTCACACTCCCTCCTTCTCCCCAAGAACCTGCTCTAGGATCCAGCCTTTATGAGGGTGGGGCAGGAAGCCCCACAGGAGAGGAGCTTTGCTGCTCAGAGCACACACATCAGGGGACAGGGAAGATGCTGTCCCCCTCCCCACAGGCTGTGAGCCCACTCTCTCCTCCCTGCACAGTCCCCTCCATCTCCAGACCTCATGGTGTCAGTGCAATGTCTTTCCCTGTAATAATGCCAACACTGTTGTATGCATCAGTGGAAGGAGCTGCAAGAGAGCTCTGGGACACAGGGGGAGGAGGATAAAAACCTTTCATCCTATTAGGAGCTGTGAGGTTCCGAGAGCAGATCATTGATAGCATTGCGTGTAGCTTATCTTCCTCCTCCTCATCATCGTCAACAGAGGTAGAGCGGCTGGCAGCTAAGTGGTGGTAGTTAATAGTTACTGCTCAAAGAAAATAGTGAAAGAGGAGCATAAGAAGAAAGAACTCAGTGCTGTGGGAAAGCTCAAAAGGACATGGTCAGCAAAGACAACGGACCTGAATCCTGCCCTCTGCTCGAGGGCACAAGCTCTTGTAAATGGGTGTGAAAACTGAGTTTCTTACAGAAACAAAGCATGCTCCACCAAGCTCAGGCCAGCCTCTGAGTGTGCACAGGCTGTGAGAGCACACCACCGCAAGGGACAAAGATCCCAGTGGCAGCCTGCAGCAGCTGAGTATGCTTTTGAGCAAAGCTCCACAGAATTCTAGGCTCCAGCTAGCTTCTGTCCCTCACTGTGCCCCAGCAGTGCTGTGGCCCCTTCTCTGGAAGCTGTGCCAGATGCATCTGGACAGCAAACATCCCTCCCAGCTGTGTGTGGCTGTGCAGACAGGCAGAGTTCCTGCTGGCACAGGGCCTGCAGCTCCTGCCCCACGAGCCCCAGGCTCTGCAGGCCAAGGCACAAGGTGCTTTGCTGGTGTGAGCACGGACTTACCTGTGCCAGCCAGGAGCCTGACAAAGCCCAGGCAGCACTGGCCCAGGCCAGGGTCAGCAGGCTGCAGAGGGGACTCCTGCTTTCACACTGCACCAAGTCCCAGTGTGAGCAGTAACTCCAAATCCCCTGTAAACTTCAGGGCTTGATCTTACCAGGAAGTTCTTGCTGCTTTGCCAAGGGGAATAAAACTGAACATGCTGTTTGAGAACTAGCTCAAATGCCTTCTTGCATGTAAGGAATTTGTATTCACTGATGACATGAGGTGGTTTGGTGCTTGGGAATTCATTTAGTTGCCTTGGAAGGGCCTTTATTAAGCCATTGTTAAGTTTGTGCTTCCAAGCCAGGAAAACTTAGCCCAGGGAGTTCTTGGGGTACTTTTAAGGGTTTATGGTTGAGGTTTTTCCTAATAACAACAGTATGAGCAAGCATTGTGGCCAGTAAAAATATCCTCACTTCAGGAGCAAAACTGCTCTTGGCTAGTCAAGCAATCTTTTTTGTTTCAGTCTCAGTTTGCAAGCCCAGGGGAGTATTTTAAAAACTTGCTCTGTAAAACACAGAATAAATATAAGATTCCCCACCTCAACTCCATTTCCACTAAGATAACAAGTCTCACTGCAGTAAAGAAACCTAAGCTGTACCTGTTGATCACAATTCTCTCTCAGTGAAATTTATTAGAGGTTTGGTTTTTTTTACCCCCTTGCAAAAATGTGGCTTGTCACCTGCAGGTACTTCCCAGGATATTATTTCAAGATTTGCTCAGATGCCTGATTTGGTTTTTCATTTGGTTTTTTTTCAAACAAAGCAGAGCAGAGGCACTTACTGTTATCATGCTTGTGTCCAGGATAAATAATTCTGAAGACATAGTCCGTGGATGTGTCCTCAGCTGGCATCTCCTCCAGGTCCACTGATTTGTTGCTGTTCCGTTTTCGAAGCTTTGGAAACACCTTGCCCTAGAGAAAATAATAATTCCATACATTCAGCTATGAGTGACTAACAGAGTACAACAAACTAAGTACTGCAGACCTTTGGCATCTTAAATCTCCAAACTTTCAATGTTGGGAAGAGGTGAGGGAGAAAGCAGTGGAGTCATGTACAGGTGGTGGTTTAGGGGTACTTAATGCTGCTTTCCTGTGTGCTGTAAACCAGCCTTTTCTTGTAATCTATGGGAGCTGGGCACCCCAGGCCTCTGGCAGCAGCTCTGTCAGTCCATCTGGGTCTCACTTCCATTGTGTGCGTTTGTATCTTGATGCAACAGCAGATTGCAGCTCGTTGCTCAATGGGGTAATGAAGGTATGAACAATTTTTAAAGCCCACGTGTATAAGAAGCAGACTGGACTAAATGGAGTTATTCTGTGTCCTACTTTACCATAAAGCAGCTTGAAGTCAGTACCAGACCCTGTGGAGCAGAGGCACCAACAGCAGCCTCACGCAGGAGCTGAGCAGAAAAGGCAGTACCTTGCCCTGCTGGGACCACAGCGGGGGCTCCAGCTGGCCACGGGGCAGGAGCCCATTTTCCAGACAGGACAGGAAGGCGAGGAGGTGCCCTCCTTGGGGGAAGTGCAGCGGAGGCCTCTGCGTCCCGTCCTGGCTCACCAGCACTAAAGTCCATCTGCTTTCTGCTGCAAGGAGGACAAGGGGAGTCCACACTGTTACATCAGAGCCTCAGTTTCCTGCTCTTACCTTCCAAGTAAATTTTATTTGGGATCATCTCTAAGTAGATAAATAAACCTTTGTAAGGCACAGTGTGATCCAAGGATGATATCAGCCCTTTAGTCCTAAAGAAACTCTAGATACCAGCAAACTAGGAAAGCCTCATACAGTTGTCATCCTCTAACAGCTGGGACTGGAGATTTTAACACTCATTCCCACATGGCCAGAACCAGTCAGAGGTGTTCCTGACACTGAGGGAGGAAAAGCAATCATTCAGGTGCCTCTCCTGTTTATGTCTTTTTAAGGAATATATGCATGCTTAAGGGCTATGCTTACGTTGCTGGTGGCAGTGGATGCAGACGATCTGGCTCAGTGGCACAATCAATGCATAGTCCCAGTAAACACTAAAAAGGAAGAAAAATGCAGGAAACATTGTTTTTTCCATATTCAGAAGTGCCTGCAGTTCCAAGCACCTGATAGAAAGAACTCTGCTAAGTTAATAACTGCTTATTAAATTGGGTCAATGAAAGTAAATTATGAGTCAAGTAAACAGCAAAGGAAAGCTAGTTTCCCACACTGGATATTCTGGTACCAGGTTTGTACAACCTCTGTTTCCCTCTTCCCCTCCTCTTCCTCTTTTCTGGTGCCCCCCAGCAGGTTACACAGTTCTTCCCATCTTTCCTGAATGCAATGAGTACCTTTTCTCCAGTTCTGAATCTCCAAGGGTTCCATTCATCAGCTGGTTTGGAGTCCATTTTAATGTCAAACTATCTGCTGACTGATGAAGGGAGAGATACCCAGGAATTGCCTCCAAGTCATCTTTCTGTTCACAGAAGCAACAAACAGACAACCCAGGTGACTCAAGTGCACCAAATATCTGCGTAAAACATGTGCTCCAGTCTTTCTCTGCCATGCAAGCTCCACAGCTGCAGTATCTGGGAAGTGCTGAGGGAAACCCTAACAGCAGAAGTACTGGTATACAATATTGCTACTGGCAAGAGGGGGAAAACCACAACACAGCCAGCTGGTTTATGAAATACAGTCCAGTGTGTTTGTTCCTGCCTACAGCCCACCCCAGGCAGTGAAAGCATTTGTCCCGTGTCAAATCAGCACAGGAGAGCCAAGCAGAAGGCAGCTGTGGCTGTGTGCTGAGAGCAGAAGGCAGCGAGCCCTTGCCAGGTGGGAGCTCTGTCCCCAGTGCCCCCCTGCCTCCCCAGCCCCGGCCCAGCTCTCACCGGCTGCACCAGGACGTTGTTCTTGCCGTAGAGCAGGTGCGTGCGGGAGTTCTGGTGCAGGGACTCCACGTACTCGCGCGCCGAGGCGGCAAAGCGATCGTCGGACGTGCTGCCGCTGGAGTGCCGCTTGCGGATCTGCACGCACAGCAGGGCACGTCAGCCAGCCCGGCCCAGCAGCGGGCTCTGCGCGCTGCAGCTCGCGTGCAGCCAGGCCCTCTGCAGAGAACCCGCCCGGACCCTCAACCCGCCTCAGAGCTTCTTGTCAACTCCCTGGCCAGATCACAGTCGTCAAATGCCACGGAATTTAGTGCTGGATCTCAAACTTTTCTACGTACAGATAAACAGGGCATTGTGGCCCAAATGGACTTCTAACCTGTGATAAAGCTCTGTTACAGGAGAAAGAAGAAAGGCTGTTCCAGCCTCAGGTACCTCCCTCACGGGGCTGTTTTTGTGATCAGCCTGTGCCCCAGCCCAGAGGCAGCTCACAGTAAATACCTACTCCCAGGGCTGGGCGCTTGGAGGGCGAGTCCTGGCGGCCGTGCGCGCCGTGGATGCGGTGCCGCTGCACCAGCTCGTCGGCCGAAGGGTCTGTCCAGTAGTGGTCAGCTGTCTTCAGCTTGGTGTACTCCAGAGCACACGGTCCAACTAGGAAAAGAGACCAAGGGAGGCACCTTCTGAGTCTGTGCAGGCACACTCAGTGCTCTCCTGCTGGCTCAGCACTCAAGGGCAGATTTCCTTCTCAAGCCAAGTGAATAACAATGGTCACCCATCCTAGGGATCGGCCCACAATACAGACAACAATATCATAATGTATCACTCCTGCCCAGGGCTGGGTAAGAGCATTCCTGTACACCACAGGGCCCTGCCACAGCAGCATTAGCAGTTACAAACTGCCAGCAAGCATTCAGTAAAAGTCCATTCCCATTCTGCTTTCTAATCCCCAACAACTGCTATCAAAACACAATGATCAGTCTCTTCCGGTCTTGTAAGCAACAAAACATCTTCACTGTTGCTCTATTATAAACAGTTAACTACATACAAGATACAAAATTCACCTGTTGTAACACTATTATAATGCAAAATGCTTTAAGAAACAATTTACTTTCCTCAGCATAAAAAGTAACTTTGCAAGAACTCACCTAGCAGAGAAGCCAGTATTGGGCCACAAACAGGATCTGCCAGCAAAGCTTCCTTTTCATAGTATTTACTATGAATAAAAGATCAGTTAAAAACAGTAGTTGGTATTTCAAAGCTTGGGTTTAGCTACAGGTCTAACACAATGGGCCTCTTGATATGCTCATTGTGTCTCATCTATTTTCCAGCTGAGCTCGGAGAGGCAGGAGCTTGCCTTGTGCTCAGTGTGTTTACCCAGCATATTTGATTTGGGGCTTTGGGCAGAATTGTAATATGGGAACAAGTAATAGTTCTCTGCAAGCAATTTTGTCCATTTTCCACAGAGACAAAACAATCCACACATTCTTAAACATGTCTTCCATCTGTGAGGAATCATCTTGAAACACTGTGAAGAACTATGAACTACTACACTGCTCTTGCAGTGACCCCAATCTTGCCATTGCAGCAGGCAAAGCTGCTTTACAAAACCACATAGACAAAAATCCAAACACCCACAGTTCTTGAATGGCACTGTCCTCTGTGGTCTGTTCACTAGATGGGGCTCAAACTCTAAAGCACCTGCTCCTCCTCCAGGACACAACAGCTGAAGGATGTGAACATGGAGCATTTGAGCAGTAATGACACAAAAATGCATGGTGACAAGCCTTATGGAAAGGTTTGTTTTATTCACCAAGTCAGGTTCTCAAAATCTGAAATCAAAATCTCAAAATGAAGGACCTGATCCTAACTCATCTGAAGGGATGGGGAAGGCAGTGAGCTGATGGAACAACTGAGAGCAAACTCCCCTGATGTGTCTCCTGAGGATTATGTGGAAAAGAAATTAAAACCCCTTGTATCCATGTATCTGCAGACACTGAGGCAGTGGACTAAAATGCTTTCATTAACTGTCTCTGGGACATGGCCAACCCTCCCTCTGTCTCTTCTGCACACAGCTCATAAAATCCAAGCTGGCATTTCATATCCCAGAGCAACAGTTTGCTTGAACAGCACAAAGACCTTTCTTCCATTCTCTTGCCTTTAGTGGCAAGATACATAATGAAAGCAAAGCTGATGACAAGGAAAACAGCAACACAAACTTGGAAAATACTGTGAAAATAAGCTGCTTTGCCCTTAGCTCTCATCCTTGCTCAGACCCATTGGCTTTGGATGAACAAGAATGTGTTGCCAGTGCAGAATGACAAGAGCACCCTGCCAGCAAACTTCCTTTCTGGGACCACAGCAAGCTTTAGGGTCCCTTCCTTTCTCTTTTTACGGGAGACTGACCTCAGTGTGCCCCATTAAGTGTTCTGTGTCATGGGTTATGGGAGGGCAGGAAGGGCAGGAGTTAAGAGCCACTCCTTGGCAAACCACAGCTGATGCTGGGCAGCAGGAAGCAAGAACAGAACAGAGAGGATTCATCTTTGCCTCTTAAGGAGTTTGTGGGGAATACATTCATAAAGCATTGATGCCCTTTCTGGTTTTGCAAGGGAAGACTTTCACTTTACACAAAGCTTGATTTTTCTAAAAAAAAAAACATGACTCAAAGAACCTGTTTTCACAACACTAAGGTTTTATAGATTCTATGTCACTAGCTCCTCCTGTTCTAATTCTCCTTTCTTTCATCTACAAAAGGTATTTTCCTCCCTGACATCATAAGTTCCAAAGGATTTTTTTCAACTCATGACCTATTAGAAGATATTTCTATGGTCCCATTACAATATGGGCACCTAATATGCTTGAAGTTAGGTTTGTAGCTGATTTCTGGAAAGCTGAATGCCTGTTAATGTTTTTGTAAGCCTGAAACACTGTCAATGATGAAAAACTGAAGTACATCTTTCTCTAAATGCCTGTGTAACTGGTTTTCATCTTACCAGAAGCCTGCATCACAGGGGTTTGCCAAAGACTTTTGATGAAATCCCTTGCTGCAGACACCTGAATGCACCAGTCCAACAAACCCCTCTGCTTCTGCTGCTTTCCTTACCTGCAGTTATCAACAATGTACTGCACAATCTTGTCCAGCACCTTCTCAATCAAGGCTGTCCGAACCCAGATGTGCTTGATGGCCTGGGGTGTCAGGACAGGTGTTTTGCTTGTGGTTGATCCCTGCCTTTTGAGGGGTTCCTGCCCATTTGGCTGATTTTTCCTGCAGAAGGTGATAGAATAAAAGTAGTCAGAATTTGCACAGCTGCATCATCCAGTGAAACCCACGCTCCCGCCTCAGGTAACACAGTGCAGCTGCAGGAGAAAGGGGGCTCCAAGGCACAGGGGCCACGCCTTGGCTCCACACACTGCCCCAGGCTGAGGGGAGCAGGAACCCCTCAATGTCCTTTCCACAAAACCTCCCCCTTAAAACAGGACAAGATTCCATTTTGCCTCAATGAGGAAAGAAACCCTGGCATGTTCAGGTTCCTTGCCAGCACTTGGGTTCCCTTTCAGGAAGCTGTTCAGTTACACAGAATTAATACATTTCTTTGGGGCGTTTGGGTGAGATCTGTACAAGATTCCATTTTGCCTCAATGAGGAAAGAAACCCTGGCATGTTCAGGTTCCTTGCCAGCACTTGGGTTCCCTTTCAGGAAACTGTTCAGTTACACAGTTAATACATTTGTTTGGGGTGTTTGGGTGAGATCTGGAATTCCCCTGCACTGACAGGGTCCCAAGTGCTACAGGAGGCCATGACAGCAGCCCCACAGGCAAGGAGGACATCAGACTGACACTGACATCAGAACAATCTGGGTGTGTTTAGCTGCAGCCCAAACAGGGGGTTTCCTAAGCCACAGCCTCAGGAACAGTGAGGCTGCTACAGCCCTTCTGTCTCATTTCATACATCCAGCAGAGGAGTCCACCCCTGCAGAATTTCCCAATAGTACCTTTTCTGTGTGTATTTTCTACAGCACTTAAATTTTGTGGCTGTTAATAGCTGAAAAACACACAAAATTTGTCCAAGAGAAACCACAGAATTTAAGTTCATTTGCTCCTCTCTGTTAGAGGATACAGCCAAAGTTCTCTTGTGGTTAGAGGGGTGTTTGTTTGGGCTCTTAACCAGGAGAGAGGCTGGTGAATATTCAGTAGAAAGCATCCTTCTTACTAACTTTTAGAAAACTAAACTTAAGAAAATCCCTGTCTGTATCAGTAGGCCAAATTAAAAATATATCAAAAATAGGTACATATCTGTCAAAAACTACATAACAAAGTCTGATAATTATAAGTCTAATAAAGATAAATGTCAGAAAATTACACAGAAATATAAGTGCTAATTTAAATAATTGTCAGTCATTGAAGACAAGCTCTCTCAACAAAGCCCTTCTTCACAGCAAATTGATGAGAGGCTAAAAGTTCCTATGATGTGCAAAGAGCTCTCAGGGCTCAGCAGTGCCTACAAAAGAATTTAAAATGCTCTTGTCCTGAGCTTACAGGGCAAGACACTCATGCACTGTGATTCCATCTACAGAACCACATGGAAAATTTTAGCTTTGCTACTCACCACCAGCAAGCAGCCTAAGACTTTCAGTAACCTCAAGTCCCTGACTCCAGGATTCTGTTGTGCTGAAGTCCAGTATGTACTGAACAGCTTTCCTATACCATCCTTCTTCCCACCACTGTATCCATTCATTTAATGTTTCTGCTATGATACCTAGAAATTTGCTCCTGGTTTGGCAGGAGCATGCCAAAACAGCTTTTCCAGTATGTCTGTTCTTGAGTTCCTCCTTCCACCCCCTCCCTTCCCACCATCAGTCCAAGCTGGCCCAGCAGACCCAGACTGAGAGCCCTCTCTGAAATCAGTCATTAGTCACTTCTGTTGCTGTGTGTGGGTGAGTGTGCTCCTCTGCTGTACTGAGAAGCAAAATGAAACACCAGAGCCTCAGTTGCCCGTGTCTGTGCCTTTGCTCACTGCCAGCTTGAGCAAACACAAACACCCACAGGTGCTGGCAGGACACAGCTCCCTCACCCTCACGGGGCAGTCTGTGTCCCAGCATGTTACACACACCCTGCATGGACCTGGCCGACAAGCAGGGCTCAGCCTCACCTGCTCTCCACCTGCTGCTGCAGCTCCTGCACCTTCTTGCACACGTCTCCAGCTATGGCACAGGTCTTGCCCACCTTGGTGAAGAGCGCGGCCACCTTGTCGGTGCGCAGGAAGCCGGCAGCCCTGCGCTTCAGCATGTGCAGCAGACATGCCTCCACCACACCTGCGGAGGGACAGGCGTCATGGGCCAGCTGCCTCCCCCTCCTCAGCCAGCACCGCCTGCTCGCTGCCCCTGGGCAGCTGCGGGTCAACAGCAGAGCTGGGGGACAGACAGACAGGCACGAACTCACAATCAGATGGCGTCAGCAAGTGTGTGATCTGCTACTACGAGCACCTTGTAAATAATGGCAGTATATAAATAAACTGCAATCTCTGAGTGTTTTCACCCCACTTTACATGTTCCACACAAAGCCACACTAACATTCCCTGATGGCCACTGTAAAACACTGCACTGCACTGTGCAAGACTGCAGCAGAAATCTATCCAGCTCTCCTGTAACCTGCTGCAGGGCAAGGAAATGGGGAATACAAATTAAAACAACCACAACAAATCTAAACAAAAAAGTAAGCCTTCCTTGCCTATCAGCTTCTGAAGTGATGGCAGATGACTCATAGAGTCATACAGAGGGATGAAGAGCAGAGCAGTTCATTCACAGGCGAGGGAAGGCCCCAGCTCTGAGTGCCAGCTGTGTGCCCAGGGCAGGGCAGCCTTCACAGGGCTCTCCTGTGCTGGGGGGCAGCAGGCAGCCCATGAGACACAGCAGCTCCCCACCTTAATACTGGTTACAAATGGCACTCCATCTGCTCTGACACAGAGGCTCCTTCTGACAGAAGGCAGCATTTTGTTGCACTTTATGCCCAACACTGTCAGGTGCTGAGCATTTCCTGAAGACTCTAAATCCCATAACACCTGAAAGCCCCCATCTGAAATAGACCTGTCCTCACTGTTCAGGCCCTGAAAACTAACCCAAGAGCCAGGCCAGGCTGGGGCCCACAGAAACACCTCCTGCTGCACCCTGAGGAGCCCCACCCCGGGGTGCAGCACAATGGGGCAGTGCCCTGGGCTCAGCTCTGGCACCTCCTGTTGTGTTTGCTCAGGGCAGGAGCGATGGCATCAGACACACACTGAGCTGCAGGTCTGAGGCTGCTTCCCGTGCTGGTGGCACTTGCAGCCAGAGGTGCCTCAGGAGCCATCCACCCCCTCGGGCACTGCAGCCTGTGCAGGGCACTGCTCCCTGGGAGGAGGAGCAGGACATGCAGGCACATCCCTGAGCGACCCCTCTGAGGCATCACACACCTCCCTCCCCTGTGCTGGAAGGGCAGCAGAGCCCGTGGTCTGACAGGGGCAGGGGCAGAGCCCATGGACAGGGGCAGGGGCAGGGGCAGAGCCCGTGGTCTGACAGCAGAGGAGCCCAGCACTGGCACCATCTCTGAAGCCAGGCTGGTTCCTCTGCCAGGGGAAGGCTGGTTCCGGAGCCAGGGGAAGGCTGGTTCCTGAGCCAGGGGAAGGCTGGTTCCTCTGCCCAGGGAAGGCTGGTTCCTCTGCCCGGGAAAGGCTGGTTCCTGTGCCAGGGGAAGGCTGCTTCCTGAGCCAGGGGAAGGCTGGTTCCTCTGCCAGGGGAAGGCTGGTTCCTGAGCCAGGGGAAGGCTGGTTCCTGAGCCAGGGGAAGGCTGGTTCCTGAGCCAGGGAAAGGCTGGTTCCTCTGCCTGGGGAAGGAGCAGCCGTGCAGGGAATCACAGCGAGCGGTGACAGCACGGACACGTTCTGCACAGCACGCTCCAGCTCCTGTCTAGCAACCATCACAGCAGCTCCTCACCCAGCAACTGCTCTGCTCTGGCTTTCAATTAGAAATAAAGAAAAAAAGAAAAGCAGCTTTTCCAGATGCCTGGAGCAATGCAGCAATTTGATTCCAAATCTTAGATGAAGCAACCTGCCTTTAAAAATAACTGCAAAGAAGTGCATTGCTGTTGCTTAGGAAACAGACTCTCTTCCCACCTTCACCGCTTTTTTTTATTTCTTTAAAACAATAAAATATTAATGAAACAAATTTAGTGAAAAGCACAGGAGGCACAGCTTTAATTATTAATAAATGCTGCAGCTGCCACTGAGGGCAATTTCCCCAGTGACTGTCCCCAGAGCCCCAATATTTAATTATTCCATTGTGACATTTCTCATCACAAAAACTTGGGTAATATCTGTCCCCAGCTACCAATAATGCACACATAGGGGTCATCTGCAAGGGGCAAGACACTGGAATTTGCTGCTGGATTGCCTCAAAATGTATTTTCCACAGGAGAAGAGATTAACACATGTCCAGATCTATGTGTAAGGAACCCTTGGACTGGGGGCAGGTTAGAGCCCAGCCTGTGTGACCCTCAGGTCACTGCAACCCCAGACTGAGACTAACAGCACTGGCTGTCAGCACTCTTCTCTCCAGGCTCCTTTCAACAAGAATTATTCCAGAACAGCTGGAATACATTCACATCTGACTTGAGCTGAATGTGCTTGCAGATACACCGTGGCTTTTATCCAGTTAGCCTACAAAACATGCAGGCAGGGCAGCACATCTTGGGACACAGATGCCACCCCATTGCAGCCCAGGGGACCTGGTGGCACAGGACAGCAGCAAGGCATCCCTGCCAGCCCTGCAGGAGGGTGGCACAGCTCCCTGGCAGAGCCCCCAGGGCTTCCCTTTGGCTGTGTGTCCAAGGCAGGCACTGAGCTCACTGCACCTCGCCAGCATCGCCCACGGCCCACTGAGTCAGAGAGGAAACCTGGCACATCCTGAACCAACGGGCACAGAGGCACCTCGGGCTGCAGAACCTTTTCAAAGATATGAGAGCCTTTGGCCATGGTGCTTTTTGAGAAACGGCACATCCTGAACCAACGGGCACAGAGGCACCTCGGGCTGCAGAACCTTTTCAGACACAGAGCCCTTGGCCATGGTGCTTTTTGAGAAACAAACCAGGGGATCCCCGGGAGTTACAACTGCACAGCTCAGACTGCTGCCTAAAGACACAGCACAAACTATTCCAGGGGTTACAAGAGCCTTTGGGACAGGGAAATGGGGTTATCTACCCCCTTCTGGGAAAATGAACCATTTTCCCCTTTTTGGAACCTGACACTCTAAGAAGACCTAAAAATAGATGATTCAGCTGTTTCTGGAGAAACTGCTAACATCAGAAAGGCAGCACTGGGTGGTTTTGTGCACACACAGGTAGTCTGTACACATGTACACATGCTTGTGGCTACAGGTATGTGTGCACACAGGGAAGTAACAACTGCACAGCCCAGCGTGATCCCGAGCCTGCCTACTGTCACTGTACCTCCAACAAACACACACAAAAACCAAGCACAAAAAACCCAGCAACTCATCACACACAGTGGAAGAGCAGCTCTGCACTGGGAATAAATCAGCACAGCTCAGGTAATTTTCTTGTATGGTTCAGTTGACAGCAGCCATCTAAAAATTCATTAACTCCAGACAGTTTTGAGGAACATTCTCTGCAGTATTCACTGCTGAATTTAATTAAGTGCAGATATATTATTGATTTACAGTTCAAATAATCACGGTGCCCACCGAGCTTCAGGAAATGTCACTTTTTTATGACTTCACCACAGCTACTTCTTCCAGGGTCAGGTGAACAGGTTTGGTTTTGTCCTTTTTTGGCTCTATGAAAATTGTGACATGACTTAATGGACTGTGAAATGAAAGTTCTGGGGATGGAAGTGTGGTGAGCAGAGAAAAGAAGGCCTGTGGAAGGATTATTTATGGGGTGTACTTAGCAGATGAGATTTCCCTTAGACAGGAAGAAATACTGCAGCTAAATACCTTGTTTTCATGGAAACTGTGCACAGGGAATTGAATTCATGAGGCTGAAGAAATTAAAAACAAGTGAAAAGAGGAGGATGATAAAGAAGCCATCAGATGCTCAGGGTCTCCAGCTGCTGTTGCTTTATCCTAACCACAGACCTGCCAGCTTGAAGCCAGTTTTCCTGCCCAGTTCCAGCCTGCTGTGTCACTGGGACATGCAGGCCAAGCAGGGGAGATGCTGGTACCCGAGGGCAAAGGGCTGCAGAGGACACATCCAAACCTGCTCCTGTGCCCCTGTGCACCTGCACTCAACCTGCTCCTGCTGGGCTCTGCCACGCAACTTCCAATGTTCAACAGTTCCCTAGAAAATGATCTTGAAAAAGTGTATAATTGGATAATTCCCAGTTCTAAAGTGGCTGGGAAACTTCAGGGCTGAAATTTGGTGAATGCTCCTCCTTAAAATCAGGATCATTAAGCTTCAGGACCTCAGCAACCTTCAGAAAACAGAAGTGTTTTCATTAAACGCTGTTAAGGGTAAATCAAAATTACTGAAGTTTCTCTAAATATTGAAAATTATCCAATTTGATGACCCAGGATCAAAGCAAAATGTTCAGCAGAGTTCTCTAAAAACCACAAGAGATTTTATTTCACTTCTCAAGCTAAAAACACATGCAGTTCAAAAACTGTTTCATTTCACATCAGAGCTAATATTCACTCTGTTTTTTTCCTCCCCACCACAACACACCACTCATTAATTTAAGCATCATCCTTGGAGCACAATCAAAAACCTTCTAAATGTGCATGAAAAAATATTTGCCTCCCCCCAATTATGATCATCTCTGGTACACTCTCTGAGCTAATGTGTTTATCAAGTGAGGTAGAATCTCTGTAAACTATTTTTTAAGCATTATTCATCATTGAAAATGTTTGTTTCCCAAATAGGAGCAGTAATACAGGGAGACTTGTGTTTTGTTTGTGAGAGATCTGCATTTCCATTGCAGATAATCTTAATTTTTTTTAAATATCAATGCCAAGGGTAGAAAGCCAGAAAGAGTTAAGATGATAAACTGTCAGGTTGGGCAATGGTTATTTACATCTGTTTCTACAGAAGTTACATTTCAGTGAGCTAAGGAAAAAAGAGAAAACTGAATTCTTTGTTTTCTGTCACATCTGAATATGGTGCTATTTAGAAGCCTCAAGGCAATCAGCTAAAAATCCCAAAGCAAAAGACATCTCTTCCTAATGGGGCTGGTTTTCAGAAGAATTGGAATGCTGTCACTCCAGCTGAAAATGATGGGAACAAAACTGTGTTTTCTTCAAACACAGTTAACTTTGTGCAAAATGGGATAACAAGCCATCCTGAGAGCAGTGAAGGACATGGCTCAGGACCCAGCCCATGCTGTGGCTAACCTGGGTCACTGGCAGTGAGCACCCCTGCAGCTCTCACAGCAGCCATCCCAAACAGCCTGGGTACCTGCTCCCCAGGAGTCTCCAGCCACATCCATGTCCAAGCATTCCTGCTTTCCCACTGCCAGCGTGCATGGAGACCCATCCATGACCCCAGCTGAAGCTCTTTGATTGTGCTCCCTAAAGTTTCACACCTTACCAGACCTTGGCTGCAGAAAATCCAGCCACACAAGAGCTTTCCTACTGCCTCCCACCCCAGAATGAGCAGAGTGCTCATCTGCTGGGAAGCAGCTGTGGAACTGCTCCAGGCAGAGTCCAGTCTCAGTGTTTTGCACGTTCATTGAGGATGATCCTGTCATACACTGGATGGGCTCTGACCTGTGAAGAGGACCCCAGAGCCACTCTGATTCTCAGAGCACACCAGTCCTTTTGCTGTGAACAGATACTTGGTGACACAGAACTATTTCAAATAACAATTCCCTCCACTTATTTTTGAAGAAGGAAGCATCTTACACTGATGATTATCCAAGTCTAGGTGCCCCAGGGCTCTGTGAAAGGAAGCTGCAAAGATGGAGACAGGCCCACACAGCAGATCTGAGTGTGGAATTACAGCCTGAAGCACAGACATCTCAGAAGCACTTGTGGGTGATAGCTCTCCTCGCTCTGTTTCTGAGAACAATAAATGCTCGTGCAGTCCTGATGTAGACAGACACTGCAGGGGAGCAGAAGCACCAGTGTAAGACACAAATGCCAGCTCAGGAGTGCTTCAAAAGCAGCCATGGAGTCAGGCTCTGACCTGCCATGGCCCAGCACAAGTCAAGGCTGTATTTGAGTCTCGGAGTGAAGGAAACACTGAAAGAGCTGCTGTACAACTTACAGGGGCACCCAGGAGAAGCTGTACTGAGAAGAAGCAGTATGACAGCACTCCCCTACCACCTGCACACTGTGCTTCTAGACCTGGAAGTCACCCCCACAGGAGAAGGCTGGACCTGCAGAGCTGGCCAAGGGACTCACAGCACTGCATGGCTGTGGGTCTGTCTGTGCTTGGACCTGCTCACCCACCACGGCCAGAACCACCACAGGGTTCACAGGCTGCCCAGCCTTCCCAGAGCAGACTGGCAGGCTGTGCTCAGGCAAGTGTCCCTTCTCTCTGGGTGGCAGATGTCCCTGCAAGGCCCCGGGCCACCTCTCTGATGCATTATTCACACAGAGCAAGCACCAAGGACTGCTCACTAATGGGAATTCATTACCTCCCAAGCTCCCCCGGGCAAGCACCACATCCTTCTTTTGTCTGAAGGGCTGCACGTATGACTAAACACAGTCTCAGACCCCATACAAACCCTCAGTTAATATCCAGATCCAGCTCTGCAGTCAAGCCCTGTCACCTCTCCCAGGGCACGACTGGACACATCGTGATGTGGTGTTGTTCTTCTTTTTTTAAGATCTGTGTTATTTAAACACAGCATTACCCAGAAAAAAAACCCAGTCATTTTCATCAGTTAACAAGAGAGGAAAAGCAACAGGCATAATGGGAATGGAAAATGAAAACGTTGAGGTTAATGCAGCTAAATCAACAGGGCTGGCTCAACCCTAGGGCTGAGCCAGCCAAGCTTCCTCAGCTCCTCCAGGAGAGACTTTTTGCTCCTCTTCTCTGCACCTGGAACTGCAGCCTCTGCAGCAAAGATCCTCAACAAATCTGTCAGGACAGAGCAGTAATGTAACACCCAGAAACAGCAAATTTTCTCCTTGGGTTCAAAAGGGGAAAAGCATTTCTGGTCTGTAAGTCTGGTCTAGACACAGTTTTAGAACAGATTTGGAAGGCAAAGATTATTCAATGACACTGAAGGAAAGGAAAACCAAATACCTCCAATTGTCTTTGAAGTGAAGGACTGTAAATTAAATATTAGTAACTGAAGATAGGAAGAAATAGCACATGTCAAGCATCCAAAGTATACCAAAAAAGCCACAAAGTATCAAGAAAACAAAAAGAAGATGGGAATTTTTTTGTTTTCTTTGATAGAAGAGCCTCAACGTCTTAGAAGATTTGAGTTCAGATTCAGGAACAGGAAAGGACCTGGTGATGCCCTGCCATAAACCCACCCACAGCTGCACAGCTCTGGTGCATCCCCAGGACCAGCAGTGGATTCCCCCAGCTCCTCCTCTCCCCCACATCCCAAGGGACATGTGCAATGCCATCCTCAAACAAGGTTTACAAGAAGCCCCAAGCACAACATTAAATACCATTCTGCAGCTCAAATCACAACTGGCCTTTTCAGTTCAGCCACCAAGGGATTCTGCACATTTTAATTAACGGGTTTAATTACTGGTAGCAGGTTTATTATTCAGGCCAAAAAATGCTTTTCGTGCCATTCATCCCTTCCTTAATTTGAACTGAAATCTCATTGAAAAGCCAAATTCTGCATGTTTAACAGTTACTATTTTTACTCATGTTTACTACTAACCTTTCCCCAAAACACAGTAAGTGTATTCCCTCTGCCAAGCTGGCATGCTGGATTTCCACCTAAACAACATATATTTTGATTGTGACACACACCAACTGTCCATAGCCCACCTGAATACTATGGTGATTAGTTTCTAGCATGGGGAATTCAGGATTATTTAATATATTCAAAATATGATTCTAAGAGAACAAACTACTAAGACTCATTTCAAAGCAGGTATTGGAAATGCAGAGATCATCTGGGTATCCATGTCTGAGGCACTCATGAATAAACCCTGTCTGCAGTATGAAGCTGACTTAAACAAGTTTTTAATTGCTTCAAGCAGCATGTTTTGTCAGACTAAAGGTGGGCAGCCACACAGCAAAGGCTCAGCAAACTGCAGGCAGCTTTTGGACAAACACTGGAGGCGTAATGTGCTGCACTGCAAACCCTGTAAATACACTTGAGGGAAGAGCAGAGACAGAGATGCTTGGCCTTTCCTCGGAGCTGCTGGGCAGGCTGGCAGCAGCAGCTGCAGCAGCAGCAGGAGCTGCAGCAGCAGGAGCTGCAGCAGCAGCAGGAGATGCAGCAGCAGGAGCTGCAGCAGCAGGAGCTGCAGCAGCAGCAGCAGGAGCTGCCCTGGCCCTGCCGCAGAGAGAGGTGCTCAGGGCAGGCTGGGCAGGAGGACAGGCTGGCAGGAGGGCAGGCTGGCAGGAGAAGATGCAGCAGCAGCAGCAGCAGTGCCCCGGCCCTGCCGCAGAGCTCTGCCAGCCCCACGTCAGTGGCAGCTGCTGTTCCCAAGGAAACGTCTCCCGAGCCCCGGCTGCCACGGCCACAGCTCCCAGCAGAAGCTGCTCCAAGCACTGGCAGCCCTGCACTGTCCCCTGGCTGGGCACACAGCCCCGGTGGAACTGGCTGCAGAACCCCAGCCCACAGGGATTCAGAACTTTGTCCTGCAATGGCACACATCAGCCACGGGCCAAATGGAGCTGCTGCGGCTCTGAAGCACAGCCAGATCTCCTGGAAAGCACAGGGGATGACAGAGCCCTGGGAGGTGACTTAGGCTGGTTATACACTGGGTTGGGAACAAATACAGAACCTCCTGCACTCACTGCTTCCCCACAAGGATGAAAACATCAGCACTGTTCTCCTTCTCCCAGAGCACCCAGGCAGAGAGCACAGGCTGGAGCAGAGCCCCCGTGGTCACAAATCCCTCCTGCTGGATGAGCTGACCTGCACCATTCCTCCAGGCCAGCAAGGGTGGCACAGAGCTGGAGCATTTCCCAGGACAAGGGGCACATGACATTTAATTGGCACCTTCAGCCATCTAGGACCTAGGGCAGCTATGAACTGTTCAGCTACTGATGCACAGAGACCCTGAAATCAGCCATCATGTATTTAAGAGGCTCTTGCTAAACTCAGCCTAGCAGGAGAGTAAAATGATTCACAAGAATTCTATATTTATAATGAAGATTCACCAAAAATGACTCATGTACTGAACCAATCTAATTTTAAATAGAAGGGAAAAACCTCTTGAAGAGTCACACGAAACTGGAGTGGGGGAGGGAAGAGAACTGTACACACAGGAGAGCACCAGCCAGGAGCTGTTAGCCAAATCTGCTGGAAGGGATTTCTCCATTCAATCGGCCAAAGAAAAAACAGAACATTCAGCTTCACCTTCTTCTGGTTTAGAGTTAATCAAGGCCTCCATTCAAAGCAGCAGCAGGCTGGAGCCCTGCTTTAGGACAGGTAGGATTGCTGGGCAATAATGAGGCAGCTCAGTGCAGAGCTATTAGTTCTTCAGACCATGAAGAATTCAGAACACAAAACCAGCTGGAATCACAGTAGGAGGATGAGAGAAGTATGAAGACTTTAAAGTATTGCTGATTTTGGCCAAGCAGAAACAGCTGCCACCCCACCACCTGTTACACCAGCAATGCAGCACAGCTTCCAGGACAGGACCCCAGGACAGGACCCCAGGAACAGAGAGCAGGCAGACCACACTGGGAGCTCCCTGGAACACACAGCCAGCCTCAGCAAGGCCACCTGGCATCTTGGCTGGGTACTTGGATAATGACATTTCAGCAAGAGTTACTTTACAATTTGTAATGTAAACACAAATGTAGCAAATGCAGAGGTGAAATGGGCCTGAACAGCATGATTTCTAGTATCTAAATCCCTGCATTTACCTCTGACAGCAGAGAAAATAAATGTCTAGAGGAAAAGTAAGGTTAGGCAGCATTAGCTCTTCCCGTGACATTTACCGCATAAGGCGATGATGTGACTGCTGTCTTCATGTACAAATTTCCGGGTGACAGCTTCTTCCATGATCTGCTTTACCTAAAATGAAAAGAGAGGAATGACTGTATGATCCCAACAAAATCAGCACGGCACTTGCGAGTTTCGTTTTCAACCACTGCTTGTCCCTTCCCCTCACCAACTCCCTCACATCACATTTTGCAGGGAAGAATGGATTTAAGGAGGGAAGGGGCTTATAATAGCATGAGAAAGCCTCTGGCAGAACAAGGACAGGTCTGTTTGGGGTGTGCCCCCATAAAAGGCAGATTTCAGTGTGCCCACAGTACCCTCCAGAGAACTTCTCCACCATAAGTTTTGAAGAGCTGTGAAAGACTTTTAACATGATTCATCCTTGGCCTTCACACAGTCTCTTCTGCTCATGCAACCAGATTGTGCTGCTATGTCCCATTTCCACTTGTGCCATTCTGCTCTTTTTCAAGCACAAAGCATCCCTGAGTGACACGGGCACACATTCCCAGAGAGGTTTAGGGCCACCTTCCCCCTACCTGGGGAACAGGGAACATGCCACAGCAATTACAAATTATGCCTTCAAAGCTCTGTTGCACCAGACAGTATACAAAATTATTACAGTACCTACAGAGAAGGCAGTGCCTGCAGTTTTCACTTCAAGACACGATTTAGCAATCGTAGCAAATAAAATTACACTTATCACACTTCTTAATGATTTAAAACAAAGTTCCTTTCCAGTTTCAGGGCTCAAGATGTGTGAAGCTCCAGAGGGAAATCACTGCAAATTACTGACTTTCAAAAATTAAAGAAGAAACAGACAATTCTTACAATGAGGCTCTTGGCAAGAGGCTGTAGTCACCCTCCATTCATCTGCCAGTGATTTCTCCCCAGTGGTTTCCTCAGCCTGACACCACATGAAACCTCATTGTTTTCCAACTCATCACCAACTCATTTATCAGACACTCATTTCCTCCTGGCCGTGGAGAGCTCGCTCTCTTCCATACACAAATTAACCATCATTTTTGATTTCTCTCATTTGTGAGCTGCAATTACAGGGTTATGACACTCTGACTGAACACATGCCAATTCACTTTCAATATAGGAAAGTGCGTGCTACCATGGTAGAAGACTCAAGCAGACACTCTCTTCCTCCAACATTTAGAGCTAACTGGGTAGCACTCCATGGCACTGACACGTCCCAAGGTTTGAGCTTTTCCCCTCAGTGCTGGAGCAGGAGAAGCTGCAGGTGCAGTGCTCCATCGACAGCTGGGCTCTGCAGCTGCCTGTGGAGGTGCCTTCTCCGCTCTGAAGGGCTTCCTCCTCCAGCAAGACCATCTGTGAGACCAATTCTGGATGCTGTAATTAAACATCCCCTCCCCCAGAAACCATCCTGGGGCCTCTGTGCCCACTCCTACACCCCCAGCCCGGCTGGCAGCAGCCTGCAGCTCTGGCACTTGCTGCACGAGCCTTTCAACACATGGCATTTGCCTCGCTCCAAATTCTGGATCAAGTGGATCCTCCAGAATTTGTGCTCCTTATCAAACAGAAGCCCTCTGAATTGCAAAGGAAACATTGGAGGGGAAAAAGGAAACATGTAAGAGGCTTTGAAAGTAGAAAGTGTTTTATAGCAGATTTCAAAACGTGTCTTTTGCAGTTTATAAAACCTGGCTCGCTGCTCACACCTGAGGCCTGACAATATAAACTTTGAGCCAGGTAATTTGTTTATTTCCTGTGGCTTTTCTGACATGGCTGTTAGAACTCAGGACGTCAGAGTGAGGCAGCTGGAGGTGGAGGAGTAAGAGGGTATCAAGGAAGAAGCAGGGGTGTGAGGAGGTCTCGTGAATGGGCACTCACATCTGGATTATCCTGTGTACTCAGCCATCCCTTGGGCACAGTTTCACTCACAGTTTCACCAAGGAAAGGGCTGATGTACTACTGGCAAAAAGCAACTGAGTGCTGCTGGCCTGAAGACAGAGTCTGCCCTGGAGCAGCAGTCACCACGCTGGCAGGGACCACAGCAGCCTGTGCACACACAACTCAAGGTCACAGACAAGCCTTCAGGACTGCAGACCATGGAATCAGTCCCAGCATCTCAGAAAACATCAACTGGAATTCAAATCCTAACAACAGGGAGGAAGAAGAGTAGTTTTGATCAGCAAAAGCTCAAGTGCTCAGCAGCCAATTTACTGCTACCACACATTTCCCAGGCACACCCCAATCAGCTCAGGATGTTATTTAGATCCCCATCAACTAAAATTTTAAGTGTATAAAACTTGAGAAAGAAAAGTGTTTCAGATTCAATAATCAACCCTACTTTTCTAGAGCAGCACCATCCAGTGTCTCTCGGGAGACTTTCAACCCCAGGCTCCAGAGCTAAGGCCACAGAGCAGGCTCTCTGTGCCTTCCCCACTGCCACCAGATGCCAAGCAAGCTCCGTGCATTTTCTGGAGAGTGCCTGAATGTTATTAGAAAACATTTTTAAGGCATAGACAGGATATGAGAAGATTCAAAAGCTGGAATGCAATGTTCTTCAACCCCACGTCATCCCTCACTGCCACGTAATTCATGGATGCTCCAGGCAAGGAGCTAAAGCAAGTGTTTCTGATCAAATGGAACACAAGCTTTTCTTTGCTTGTTTCCTTAATTCCCTTGCAATACTGCACAGCTCTTCATAGGGAATTCTGCTGCTTTGTCTGTGTTCCTGGGAGGCACTTGACAATGGAGCTTTTTGAGCACAAGCCTCCACACACACCCACTGGCAGCTACCAGCGGACCTGACCAAACTGCAAATTAATCTCATTAACAGAAACATCACTACCTGCCCCCACAGCCCCATCTACCCCCGCAGGGAAGGGATGTGCAAGGGATGGAGGGTGCAGCTGGGCCAGCAGTGACACCGGCTCCTGTCCCAGCCTTGGAAACACCCTCCTGTTCCTGTGCCTCCCCTGCAGAGCAAACAGGAGCCACCCATCCCACCCAGGCTCATCTGGACCTGCCTGGTGCACAGAGAGGTACATGTGTCACTCAGTGTCATTGTCCCAGGTGCAGCTGCAGCTCTGGGGACACCTGCTCGCCCTGGAACGGGTGCCAGGCTCTGGGGACACCCGTCTGCCAACCCCTGGGAGCAGGGACAGGAAAGCTCTGCCTACCCAGGTAAAGATCTGTGCCTGAGCAGTACAGAAGATGCTGGTGGCAGCATTGTACAGGTAAAGCAAAGCAAACTCCTCAAAGAGAAACTGCTCAGCATTCGCAGCATCTTCCAATGGATCACTGCTCTGACTTTCTTCCACATCCTACAAGGGCTAAAACTTTCAGAAGCAGTCAAACACCAAAGACACATCATAATACATGGATTATTTATTAAGTGTCACTCAAGAAATACACAAGAGAAATGCCTTTATGTTTAATTTTAAAAATTTTATTATAAATAAACTTTAAAAATGTTAAAGAAGAATGCTCATAACATAACCCAATAACCAGGAACACAGTTAAAGCCTACAGTATTTTTTCCTCAAAGGAGAAAACCTAATGTCCACCATCCATATCTTCTTCAGCTAGTGCAGCTACTGCTCACCTCCTTTATTGACATCTCCTACTGCACTGACTCCTCACTCCTGATGAAAGACTGGCAGTGTAATAAAAGCTGTTCAATAACTATTGCACTTCTGCTCAGAAGTCCTTACATTTCAGCTGCAAGTCGAGCAATTGAGTTTTTGAAGTGCTCTGAAATCGTTCAGGGTAGAACTGCTAAGGTTATTGTTATCCTGTTTGTTTCACAGCTAGAAAGTACTGTTTAAATCCAGAAATGGCAAAACCCTCCATTTCAGGAGGCAAAAGGAAATGGCCAGAGAAAAAAGCCTGTTTTATGAGTCTGCTTGTCACAACAGATTTTCCTGCAGAGAGAGATAAATGCTTGAAACGTGAACTTCCAAGCGGCCTCAGCATGAATCCCAGCAGTTACATTTTCGAAACACATTACACGTCTTCCTTTCTGTGAGAGCCAACAAAATACATTCCCTACCAATGGGAACTGAAAGTCCATCTGAGGAAAAGCAAACTGCATTCACTTTCCCAAAGGAAAAATGCAGAAGTTTTAGCTGAGAGACCGAGGCAAAATAAACTAAACACTTTGCACCAAGTGACTTTGGAGATAACCGTTCTATACTTTGCAAAGACAACTGAATTTTACCAGGCTTGGTGCAACAGCCCACAGAAAGAATCCACTGCCTATGAACTCCTTTGGCTATTGAGGTTATGAAAATCATTTAACAGGACACAGGAGTCTGGGTTTAAAGGACAAGGGAAGGGGACCAGGGCTCTGAGAACAGACAGGGACATGGAGGCAGGTTTTCCCAGCAAGCAGGCAGAAGTGGCTGTATGAAGTCACACATGATAAAAAATGAGGTTGAAAATTCTACTGGAAAAAGTTATATACAGTCATGAAGGGCAGCATTATCTGGTGGGCAGTTACCAGTGGCTCGTGTTCAATTCCTGCCTCCGTAATTGATTACTGAGGACAAATAAAATCTCCATGTCAGTGTCTCCAACTGCGACCTGAGCCGTTTCCTTACTGTGAGCACAGACAGGGGCCCTTCCACAGGTCTGTGAAGGCACAGGTGAGGGGGGTTACCCCAGCCTGCTTAGAATCAACAAAGGCTCTCATGGCTATTTTAGACTGGAAAGCTCTGGCCAACCTACTATAAGTGCTCTAAAAGAGCATTGGTGAGGACTTGGGAGAAGGAAAAAACAAATCAGAGACAAAACAAAAATGCAGATGACACAGAAAGTACAAATAACACTTTCAAGCATTATTCAAGCCATTTAAAAACCAGAGTCCAATTAAAAACATTTTAGAGACTTTAAAAACAAATTAGCCTCAGATTTTTTAATTACACACCACTACTTCTCCTCAGCTTGAGTTGGCTTGGATCATGAAAATCCACTTCACTTTCCATCTCATGCATTAGCTCAAGATTGCAATGTTCACACTTGGAAAACATTTATCAGATTTATTTATATATTTAAGCATTACTCAGGAGAGCAAGCACACCCACTTCTAAATAAAACCTTGCAGTGCCTCAGCTCAGAGGTTCTAGTTCAAGCAGAAATTTCTAATCAGAGTGGCAGCGTTCAGCAGGTACCACCTGCCCAGGGCAGCTGCTGGCTGGGTCATGCCGGGACACAGTCCTGCTGCTCCACACACAGACCGTCCTCGCCGTGCCTGTCCCTGCCCCTTCCACGCTCCCCACAGCTGAAGTGTTCTGATTCCAGCAGCAGTGAGTACCAGGACAGGGCTCAGGAGCCTTGGCCACAGCAGCCACTTTACATCTCAACTTTGACAGCCCCTGCTGCTTCCCCAGCAGTGAACCGCAGAGGGGAAGGCGCAGGAGGGCAGGGACCTGTTAAAAACACTCGTTACCGCTGCGATGGATAAGCATGACATCCCATTTCACTGCTGTGTAACAGCCGCAGCTACACGCAGCCCACCGCAGCCAGCGCCACGAAACCACAAAACCCCAGAGCTGGGGAGAGGCGGCCCCAGCAGCCCCAGCCGGAGCGGGCTGCAGGGGAGCCAGGGACCCCGGCGGCTCCTCCGGCCCGGAGGGAGCCGGGCTCTGCGGCGGGGCTGCTCCAGCGAGGGGCACCGGGCCAGGGGCACCGGGCCAGGGGCACCGGGCACGGCCGAGCACCGGGCGAGGGCACCGGGCCAGGGGCACCGCCGGGCACCGGGCGAGGGGCACGGAGCACGGCCGAGCACCGGGCGAGGGCACCGGGCAAGGAATACCAGGCAAGGGAATGACCTGCCAGGCACGGAGCACTGCCAAGAACCGGGCAAGGGGCACCGGGCACGGCCGAGCACCGGGCAAGGGCACCGGGCCAGGGGCACGGAGCACGGCCCTGCAGCCGAGGAGCGCCGTGCGGACACCGAGCGGCACCAGCCGCGCTCGGGTGCGGGCTGGGCTCTTTATGTACACACGTTCCCAGCCCCGAATGCCACACAGGTGTGCGCAGAACAACCACCCAAATTAACCCTTCCCAGGGCACGGGGGCCAGGGCGCTGCCGCCGGCAGTCAGCTCGGCTCACGCACGGACACCTCAGAAACACCTTCGTACCTCCGATCCACCCCTCCTCTCTAAAGCTCACAGTTAAGGAAAAACTCATAAAGAACGAGTGACACGGGAAACACAAACGCCGGGAAAGGGAGCGGGAGCGATGTGCGCTCCTGCCGCAGCAGCGGTCCCGCCAGCGGCATCCCCGCTCGGGTGCCCGGGGGAAGAGCCCGAGGGTGAGTACCGGGCAGAACCGGGACAGCACCGGGACAGACCCGGGCAGCAAAGGGCAAAACCGGGACAGACCCGGGACAGACCCGGGCAGAACCGGGCCAGCACCGGGCAGTATCGGGCAGCACCGGGACAGCACCGGGACAGACCCGGGCAGCACCGGGCAGAACCGGGACAGCACCGGGAAGTACCGGGCAGAACCGGGACAGCACCGGGACAGACCCGGGCAGAACCGGGACAGCACCGGGCAGTACCGGGCAGCACCGGGCAGAACTGGGGCAGAACCGGGCAGCACCGGGACAGACCCGGGGCAGATCCGCGTCCTCTGCGCCAGCCCGGACGGGCGCGCACGGCCGCGGAAGCCGCTCCGCGCCGAGGCACCGGGACCGGCACCGGGACCGGGACCGGCCCGGCCGGGCCGCAGGGCGTTCCCCACGCGGCGCCCGCCGCGACCCGCGGCCCCCCGGGGCCGGACCAGCGGGGCGCTGCCCGCCGCACACCCTCGGGGCCTGCATCCTCCGCCCTCACCTCCTTCTTCACGTTCCACAGCAGCCTGTCCTTCACGGCGTCCGCCGAGCAGCTCATGTTGGCGGGCCGGACAGACACAGGGACAGGGACACAGAGGGACAGGGGGACACAGAGGGACAAGGACTGGGAGACAGGGACAGAGGGACAGGGGGACACAGAGGGACAGGGGGACAAGGGACTGGGGGACAGGGACAGAGGGACAAGGGGACACAGAGGGACAGGGGGACAAGGGACAGAGAGACAGAGGGGACAAAGGACAGGGGGACCGGGGTGGGGGGGGGAGAGCGGGACAAGGGGGACAGAGGGGACAAGGGACAGAGGAACACCGGGACAGCGGGACGAGGGGACAGCAGGACACGGATCCCCCGCTCTGCTGCCAGCCCCAAATCCTCGATGGGATCCAGAGACCCACACTACCAATAAAGAGTTAAGATGTCGGAGAAAAATCACAGAAGACAAAATATAATACTTTATTAAAAATTAGTGTTCTGTTTTCTTTTGATGCACTGGTGAAACACTTTAATCAACAGATAATTGATTAATTACCGCATTAACTAGGTACTTTGTCTGTAAAATTGACCCTTAAAAGTTAGACATGAAAATAAAACAAAGACTGAATCTCTAAGAAAATAACTTGATCCCAGAATGCCAGTTTAAACAAGATCAGCAATCATAATTGTTATCCTCTGGATATAAAATATCATAGAAATCCAAAAGAAGCCTTTACTCTCAATGAACAAATGAAGTGTCAGCCACCCTGTGAGGTAGGGGAGGGTCTTCACTGGATGAGCAGAAGTGGCACACGTGCAGAAAGCAGAGCCTGCCCCTGTCCCAGGGGAGGGCAGAGCTGAGCAGGACCCTCCTGCGGGCACAGCTGTCCACAGCTGGGGAAGGGGGCTGTGGGGGCCAAGGATTGTCACAACACAACCTCACTGTGCAAGGCAGGGCTGCTGGGCAGACCCATCCAGCTCAGGTGTATCTCCAGTAGTGCCTGGAGAGAATTCTGGCTGAAAATGAAAAACCTCGAGAGGAACAAAATCCAACCAAGCCTGCAGTAAGCAAAGCCCACTCAAACACAGCTCTCAGTCACAGCACGGCCCCTCCAACACCCTCCCTGCCCATCACTCGTTTTCTGTTTTAACCAAGAAGTGCAGAAGAAGTCACTGGAGCGGAACACTGCAGCAGGATAAATGTCTCCTGGCCAAAGCACAAAATGTCAAGGTGCAGGTGAAGCAGTGGCTGTTGTGAGGGCGCTGAGCCCTGCAGAGCTCTCCTGTGAGCCTGCTGCCCCAAGAACCCAGCCTGGGCTCCTGTCCTGCAGCCAGCCTCCCTCCTGCACAGGGCTGCTGGCAGGGCACTGGCACCCCTGGCAAGCACCCCGGGGCCCTGGCACAGCGCTGGCACCCAAGGGCTGCCACTCCCCCTGCACCTGCCAGGGCGCTGCCCGAACGCACAAAGCTCTGACTAAACTGAGGAGTGAAGAGGGCAGCAGCCCTGTAAGAATGACAGCTGTTGTGGCTACAGCTCACACCCTGCAAGTGGGACAAAAAGGCTCTTTTTCCTCCCAAAGGCTACTCCAAATTCCTGGGCACTCCTTTCATGCACCCACTGGTGATGGTCTGGGTGGAAGCCAGGACAAGCCTCAACTTGCACACAAACACATGTAATTAGAAACCTGTATTGTCTTAATCTGAGCTCAATTTGAGTTTAATTTGAGCAGAGATCCTTGGAGAGCTCACTGCAAACCCACCAGTGCTGCCTTAGACTGTGTCATCCTGCTCACTGCTGCTTCTGCACTACACTGGCTGTAAGCTCGTCTTCCAGAATGTCCAGAACATTCCTGTCACAATAATTAATAGCCTTCAATTACGTAAAGATTGATTAAGGTGAGACTACAGAGCATGTGTTACATCTCAGCTCCAGTACTGGAAATGATCAGAACCTGGTGGGACAGAGACTGGAGCAGGGCCTGACTTTGGGCAAGGGGGATTCAGTGACACGACCTGCAGGAGCAGCTCCAGAGCAGCAGGAGAACCCACAGTGACATGAAAAGGGTATCTGCACCTATTTCAAATGTGCTTAACTGCTGGCAGTTCCTACTGATACTCCACACTCCACAAACACCAAGAAGATCCTCTGCACGTGGTAAAAGACTCTCACAGCCCAGATGGTCTCAACACTGTTTGCTTCCCAGGTTAATTAATCTAAATTCAAATCAGAAATTAATACTACTTGTTGGCTGTGGGAGATAGGGAAAGGAAAACTAAACCAAAACACAGGCTTTTCTCTGCTTCTAACAGTGTAACGATTCACGAGTTGGATCCATTTTGTCAATGAATCCTGTGAGCACAGAAAGCCTCTGGAGTAGCACACGGATCTGACCTTCCCTTTCACACACTCCTTCCCACACCTGGCCTCCCCAGAAAAAACAAAAGCAAATATGACATTTTTCTGCTTATAACTTCATTTAAACACAGTTTTCCAAGGCTATCTCATCACTTACTCTGTTAACATTCACTATGATAGTAATAAGAAGAAAAATAATATAAATAATTTGCCAAGGAACAGAAGTGCCACGTGTTTTTTTTAAATGGCGTCAGTCTTTGTTAAAAGACAGAAAAAGCACAGGATAATAACTTGAAGCTATTAAATGCAGCACAAAGACCCCATCACTACAGCCTCTGCTGGTGCCTTCTAATTAAATAGCATTAGTGGAGGGAAAAAAATTTAAAAATCCACATCACTCCAGCAGAATTAGAGAGAAATACCACAGAAATCCCAACAGCTGTATTTCCCTGGCACAACAGAATAACCAGCTGGAAAACAAAAACTTACAGAAAGAAATACAAAAGAGGTTTCTGGGATTATTAGAGATTTCAAGAGGCCTTTCACAAGAAGGAGGTGCATCCCTGTGCAATGCTGCTTCCTGAACGTGAGGAGAACAAAGTGAATCCTGCCACGTGTAGAGGCAAGAAAATCCTAAAAGGCTGTTAGTGTTTTCTTACTAACCCACAACATTTCAGTTTTCAAAAACCTAAATGAGTACAAATAATCTTTTGCTCCCTCCCCTGCTTCTATTACTCCAAAACCATCTACACCTCAATTCTCCTTATGAACTCCCTGCATTAAGTTGGGATTATTTTCTTTTGCACTAATTGTCTTTAAACCTTACAGGTGGATTTGGCACTGGCCAAAGCAGTTCAGGACTGACCATTGTGGAACCTGGAGCTTTGTGACCAAGTATGACATGGGAACACAAAGGCAGCTCTGGAATATACCCAAAATATCCCTGGCTCCCAGTGGGCAGCCAGCAGGAATAACCATGACAGTGGCAAAACTGCTACCTACAGCTAAAACATACAAACAAAGGTTTAAAAATACAACAATGGCTTTTCATACTGAACTTGAAACTGCTTCCAGAAAATTTCCAGAAATTTACAAATGTTCAGAGCAGACTTGACTCCCACCTCCTGAAGTGCCCTGTACAATCAGCACCCAGCCAAGCACTCGTAATAAAAGTGATTATTTCAGTTTAAAATCCAGTATAAGCCACCTCTCTCCTGTGCCCAAAGCCTCTCACAGTTCCATGCTAGAACAGTGTTTTCACAGCTGTTTTTCTTCTTCAACTTCTACCCTCCAGAAGGGATTCAGGATTCAGGGATTCACAGAACTTGAATTCCCATGTTCTAGCCTTAGAAAACACTGTTTAGCCTGTACTTCTCCAGCCACTGCAATTTTCTCCCACTGCTTGAGAAATTTAAACAGCACGTTTAGGCCACAGGAGGAAAAGAATATAAAACCAATTCCCCAGATTGCTCTTGTTTATATAAACAGGATTTCACAGTGACAAGCTTCAACCAGGGCAGCAGTGCCACAATCTGCTCAAGTTGGCTTATTTCAGGTTTCTTCCCTCACCACACCCGTTCCCCCTCTCCCAGGACAAGTCATTACCTACACATTTACATTTCCAGAGACTTCCATTTTTCACATGGAGAGGCTGATGACTTGATTCTTACCACTTTGGAAGAGCTTGCCTTGGAATCAGTGAGTTTTAAAGACACTACCCTGGAACACAGGACAGGGAGGTGTTCTGGGCACAGGGTGGGAGAGCACAGGTGCAGCTGACTGGCCAGCCAAACGTTTCTCCTGGGGATCATCCCCTGCAGGTCTGCCAAGGGCAGCCACATTCAAGTTCCCTCTTCAGTATCTTGATTTAATAACTGCAAGTTCCATTGTACAAGGCCCTGAAAGGAGAGCTGTCTGGAAAGAGCTTTTCAAACCGCCCCACCTCACTGAGGAAGAGCAGTGCTGCTCCCAGCACGGGGAAACTGGCACGTGGTGAGACAGGGAAGAGCAACCACAAACCGAGAACCAGCGTCCCACATGCCCCTGCCCTGCAGGAAGAGGGGCCAGCCTGCAGGTGAAGCACAAGGTGCACAACTCACACCTCAGTTCTCCAGGCCCTCGGCCTTTAGCGCTGCTTTGTGCGCGCAAATCCCCGCTCGCTTTCCCGGGGCAAGGATGGATGTCCAGGGGATCCCTGCCTGCTGCCCGAGCACGGGTGTGGGCTGGAGCCCTGCAGAGGGACACAGCCCACAGCACACAGCCCACAGCACAGCTAGTGGCCGAGCTGGCGGTCGTCGTAGGTGCTGTATCTCTTGACGTGGATGCGGCGCACGCGGTCGCGCAGCTCCAAGGCCTCGTCGTCCTCGCTGTGCGAGGCCTGGCTGCGGCTGCGGCTCGTGGCCTCCAGCAGAGAGTTATCTGGGACCCGGGGAGTCTCGTACAGCAGCACGTTCAGCGTCTCCTCGTAGATCCGCGCCTCGGGGAATTCAACCTGCAAAGGACAGCGCGGGTCCTGTTCCTCACCCACCCAGGACAACAACTGGAACGCACACCCGCACGTGAAAAGGGACTGAGCCAGAAACCCACACTTTATAGAGAGTAAAGAGTTTCTGGTAGAGGGTTACCTCCCTCACCTAATCTTTCAGATTGCTCTAGAAGGGAATATGGTGTCTCTGATTCTTAACACTGGACCCTGGTAACCTCAGCTGCACCACTGCAAATTCAAAGTTAACTCCTGAAGTTAGAGCAGCTCTGCAGACTCCTGAAGCTAACCACAACTGTTTCTAACCCATAGCAGAGGGTACAGCTCCGCGGGGGAAGCCCCATTACCTTGGTTTGCTTCTTCTCGGTGGCGTAGACGATGGAGGTGCAGCACACCTCGGCCAGCTTGCGGCCCTGCCCGTAGAAGGACCAGCAGCAGATCTCGTCCCCGATGACGTCCTTGATGAACAGCACTCTGCCGTTGAAGCGCAGGGACAGCTTGTCAAACAGCTCGATGTTCTTCAGCAAGTTGTCATCAGAGTTACTGAAACACAGCAACAAAAGCAGGAACAGGGCTTTTCAAGCAGCCATCTCTGCCTGTTCCGCCAGCTTTCAGCACTGATCCAACTGCAGAATACAAATAAGTAGTGACTCACTGCCGCATGCTGCCAAGAAAAGAGGGGTAATGGCCCATTTCAGATACAAATACACTGCTCTGACCCCATGAGCAAACACAGCAGCCTTTAGAGGTCAACTTACACAATTAATAAGGACAGCACAATGGCCCAAACCATACATCAACTATCCACGCTCGAGATGATCAAACCCCACTTCGCTGAAGTTCTCTGGCTTGATGACAGCAGAAGCCCAGAGTCGGTGTGTGCTGGAAGGGCCATGTGCTCTGCATCCTGCACACCACAGACACACTGCCAGCATGAAGACATTGTTTAAAAAAGTAAGTTTTATTGACAGACACGCAATGTAAGGCTCTAATTTCTTTTCAAAGCAAGACGCAGTTGTCAAAACCCAAAACAAACCAAAAGAAGTGAAGTTAGATCATTCATCATCATCTTCCACTCCCATAGTCAAAAAAGCAACTTTTCCACTAAATTGAGGGGAAAAAAGAAGGGACATACCTGGTGTAGGAGTATTTATTGTTGCTTCTATTATACAGCAGTTTAACAACAGGCTGTTGGGAGTGAGACAAAAGAGGACAAGGTAAGTTCTGTGTTCCAATACATTTAGCATAAATCCACAGTTGAAAAGAGCAGTTACTTTCATTGATGACTCTATCAGTCTCTCCTCTTCTTTCGGAGAGGTGATAATAGGAATGCTGCAGACAGGTTCATACAAGTCCTTCTTGTCCTGTTTTAATGAAAGAAGAAAGAGAGGAAATAAGAAAGGAATGCTAAAGCTGACACTGCTGCTGCCTCCTTCAGCCCCTCCAGCCATGTTCCCAAACGCTGTGATGCACAGGAAAAGAGCTGGGTTGCTACAGTAACCACACAGCTCACCTTGATCTGCAACCCAGAATCACAGCACAGATTTCTGATGCCCGGAAGGCAGCACTAATTGAAATATTGGGATGCAGGTGGATGTCCTCAGCTACAGCGAGGACAAGGTCTAGTCATACTTGGTTTAAGTGGGTTTTATAGCTCATCCTTTCTTGAAGAAAAGGATAGGAGTCTGCACTGGTTTTAATCAACTCAAACCACTGCACAGAAGAGCATCAGCCACTGTGAACTGAACACTTGGCAGAAGAGGATGTCACCAACATGAGCCAGCCCTCAGGGACACAGAGCAAAACCCAAGTGTGGGCAGGACAGGCCGTGTCCCCAGATCCCTGGGGCAGCACAGGCTGTGTCCCCAGATCCCTCACCACCTATTTACTAAATCGTACTTTAAAAATGCCTTGTACACATCAGATTGTTGCCATCTCTAAGGCCATGAAATAATATCTCAAGTTGTCGTTGTCTTAAGTAAATTTTATAAGCAAAACACCCATGAAACACTTCACAGGACAGTTCTGTTCTTACCTGCAGGGCTGCTTGGCACATGTCCACTAAGCCCTGGATGAGATAGTATTTGGCTTCTGCCATCAATGCTTTGATCTCCTGCCTGTGTTTTGGAAGTGCAATCGTGTCATCTCTGAGATAGTTTAAAATTGTTCCAAAGTGCTTCCCACAACGGTCTATAAGAATCCAGCCTGAAAAATAACCAACACATTTCAGTCACCTCAACACAAGAGGCAAGAAAAAGCTCCCTGGAGAGGTTAAACAACACTGAGATTTCCTGATGCTGCTCAGGACACTTGTCCCATTTCACCCAGAGGAAGTCCCTATGCCTTTGAGCAAACTGAAGCTGGTTCCAGAACAGAACCTGACAGTGGAGCCCTCTGGTACTGCCCAGATGCTCCCACTGCTTTCCAGCACCCCAAAAGCAAAGCCCCAAGATAAAAACACAGCTTCCAGCACAATGCACTGAGATGGCTGCAGGAACCCAACTGCAGTGCTACACTGTGATGCTGGGCAGTCAGAAACTTCTGAGAGCCAAGGAGGGACTAGAAAAGAGAATCCACCAATGATTGCAACAAATAGATATGGATAAGTTCCGTGGCCTAACAAGGAGGATTTGGCAATTTTCCAAACACATCTGCTGCTGCTGTTTGGAGTTAAAAAGAGAGAGAAATGTTCTGAAGATGCTAAAAGGCAGATCAGCCCAGAAAATCCAGTGTGGGGGAAAAGCTGTTCTAGTCCCCAGACAGGAGCAAAGAACAGGACAGACAGAGCAGGAGGAAGCACAGAGGGGATGAAGCAGAGGAAACAGTATCAAATGGACAAATTCTTGCAATTTTACAAAATCCCTGAAGTCACATTCCCTAAGGAAACAGGATGTCTGATTGCTGCCAAACAATAGCAGTGTAGGATGCACTCACGCACAAGGCTTAGTACAGTGCCAATCCCTTTCCCATAATGTGGAAGGCAGGAAAAAAAATCTTATTTTGGAATCTAGGTACAGAAAACAACCTAGGAAAGTAAGCTAAACGCCTGCTGGACTCTCCAGCTGGAGCTATCAGAACATGACTCTCATTTTCCATCCAGGCTGAGGCTCTTACACAAAATTGCCTGTTCTGCCCTTTATAATGTATCAGGGATTTAAAATATCCTGTGTCCAGCTGGAGGTGACACACTGCCTGACTGATCCCTAAATGCTGCCATGGCACCATGAGCCACAAACATGCTGCTCAGGAAAAGGGGGAAAAAAAAGACTTTTCAACAAAGCAAGGCAGGCTATTCTGAGCCTCAAAGCTGAAAACTGTTCCTTACGTGCGTGGTTTGAATAATGCCAGTGCTTGATGTGGCAGAAATGACAACCCACAGACTGCCTCTTCAGTCTTTACAACACCACCACCAACCTGCTCACCAGCTGCAAGGGCAGGAGAGAGCCCAGTCCTTCCCCAGTTCATTTGGGTAACAAAACCAGGTATTTCTATAAAGCCAAAGAATTGCTAGCACCAACAGGACTTGGCTGCCTAACGTTCCCAGTTATTTTGGCACATATCATCCTCTACAACCTTAACGGAGTAAAACCACCGCCAAACCCCAGCTGTTTTACAAACCTGTCAGCAACAAAAGCCATGCCCTTACCTTCCTTGTCGGTGAGCACCTCCATCCTGCCGCTGAACATGGCCTTGAGCATGGTGTCGTGCCTGGTGAGCACCTGCACCGTGGTGTAGTACAGGGAGCCCCCGACGTTGAGCCGCACGTACTTGTTCCCCAGGCTGCTGCCCTTCAGCCCGCCGGCCTTGGGCTTGTGTCCCGCGGCCGGGCACAGGGCGCTGCCCAGGCACGTGTCCCCCGACATGTCCTTCTGGAGGTAGATGACCACCCTGCAGCGCGTGGGCCGGGCCGGCCCCGCCGTGGTGCCGCCCTCACGCCTCAGCGGGCCGGGACAGCGGGCCAGGGGCCGGCATCACCGAGGGGTCAGCACGCCAGGGTCAGCACGGCCAGGGGCCGGGGGCAGCACGGCCAGGGGCCAGGGTCAGCACGGCCAGGGGTCGGGGTCAGCACGCCAGGGGCCAGCACAGTGTGGAGTCAGCACGGAGCACGGTCAGCACGGAGCCCCACGGCCACTCCGCGCACAGACGGGGACGTCGCCCTGCGGAAGAGACACTTCCTAAGGACACAGCTACACACATCCCGGCAGAACACAATTTAGCCGTTTTTCAGACAATTGATGCAGCCAAGGCTGTGTCACACTCCTGAGGCACGTGAAACTCCTCCGACTTCCTGTTGTTGCATCTCCAGCCAACGCTGCAAACACCACACGGCACCGAGGGCCCGGCTCAAACGCTGCTGGAATTCAGCTCCCCCTCGGCTCCCCAGCAGAACCCAAGCCAGCTGAAATGCCCTGGAAGAGCTTCCTGCCTCTCCCTCAGCCGGGGTGTGTGTGCATCCCCCTGAGCGGGGTTTGTTGACAGTGGTTTCACTTTAAACTGGAGACAGATGTCTCTTCACATGCCTCAACACTGAAAAGATGGATCACACGGTTCTATTTTGTGGTAACTCCTTTCATTCAAAACTCTCCTGCATCTATCCTGGAGCCCCAACCAGTGAACACAGAGCTAATTTGAAAAGAAAACAAACAAGGCTCCCCACCCCGTACCCCACTGTCACTGATGTCCTGCCTTGCTTTAAACCCTCAAAACTCCCTTTTTAGAAGCGTGGCGTGTTTGTAACAGCAGCCAGGCCGAACCTGTGAGGAGCCAGGAATCCAGCCTGTCCCACCTCGCTCCTCAGCAGAGCTCGGGTCGGTTCCGTCCCTCCAGGCAGTTTCTCACCGCTCTGACCGCAGAACGAAGCTAAACACGAGCAGAGCAGCCAGAGCCCCTGCGCAGCCAGCGCAACAGAGGAGCTGCGAGCCTCCGCTGTAAACAGCCACGAGATCTTGAATTACGGCTTTTGACACGACCGAAAACTCCCCACATCCCTTCGCGTGCCTTCCTGCCCGTGTGGGAGGCACGGCGGGCTGCGGAACAAAGGCCCCGCAACGGGACCCGCCCCGGCCCCGCACGGCCGGGACAAGGAGCGAGCCCAGCGGAGGAATGCGAGGCTACCGGGGCCCAACGGGAACCCGAGGGTACGGGGCACAGCGGGAACGCGAGGGTACGGGGCACAGCGGGAACCCGAGGGTACCGGGCACAGCGTGAACCCGAGGGTACGGGGCACAGGGGGAACACGAGGGTACGGGGCACAGCGGGAACCCGAGGGTACGGGGGCAGAACGGGAACCCGAGAGTACGGGGCCCAACGGGAACCCGAGGGTACGGGGCACAGTGGGAACCCGCCCCGCCGCCCATCGCGGGCAGGGCCCGGCCCCGCGCGGCTCACACCGAGCGGGCCTGCCCCGGGCCTGCCCCGGGACGGGCACGGCCTCGCTCCGCCCGAGCCCCCGGGAACGGCGGCACGGCCCGGCCCGGCCCGGCCCCTCACACCGCCCGGCCTCTCTCCCTCACTCACCCGCCACCGCCGCCCTCAGCCCGGCCCGGCCCGGGATCCGCCGGCCCGGAAGAGCTTCCCCGGCTCCCGGCGGGCGCAGCGCTGGCGGAGGCGGGGCCGGGCCGGGCGGTGCCGGCTGAGGTCCCGTTCCGTTCCGTTCTGTTCCGTTTCGCTCCGTTCCGTTCCGCTCGGCTCGGCTCGGCTCGGCTCGGCGCGGCGCCCCGGCGATGGCGCAGGCGGCGCTGGGCGCGGCGGGGCTGCACTTTGACGAGCTGAACAAGCTGCGGGTGCTGGAGCCCGAGGTGGCGGCGCAGACGGCGCAGCTCCGCGAGCAGTGCCGGGCCTTCGTGGACAGTGAGTGCCGCGCCGGGCCGGGCCGCGCCGGGCCGGGCCTTCTCTCGCCCCTTGCGTCTGGTTCCGCCCGAATCCTAAAGCGGGCCTGTTTACTGTAAACTCTAAACCCACAGTGGCATCTAAAAACTGCACGGCAAAGCAGGAGCATTCGATCTTTTAGGGAAGTTCTGGGTGTCGCTTGACGATTTTTTTCTTTACAGAAACAGCAGAATTTCAGAACATAGTGGGCAGCTTGATTGAGCTCGTTGACCAACTGGCCAAAGCTGTGGAAAGCGAGAAGATGAAGGTACTGTGCAGTGAATTCCTCGCTGCTGGTGTGCACTGGCCTGTGTGGGCCTCTCTCCCTCCCTCTCTTATCAGCAGAAGCAACGATTCTGTCAGCGTCCTGCTGGCATTCCCTGGGATTAACTGGGCCTTTTAAATTTATATTAATGATAATATTAATCAATGATAATGAATTAGTGAAACTTATGGCAGTGTCACGTTGCTCACACGTGAACCAGCCCTGCTGTCCCTGCTTGTCTGTATTTCTGCACAGAAACCGAACGTGTGTTTTTTATCACTATCAAATCACTATCTCGGTAGAACTTGCTCTCCAGGGGCAGGAGAGGCCTCTGGCAGCCCAGGCCTGTCTGGCTGCAGGAGCAGTGCCCAGAGGAGTCACTGAAGCCCCGAGGCCTGGCCCTGCCCAGCCCCAGCAACCCCTCGGGAGCACAGCATCACCCTCCCTTATTGCTGAACTGCCTCACAGCCAGCCTGCTGGGAGGGAAGGGGCTGGAGGAGTAACCAAAACCCCTGCACACATCCCTGCCCTGTCCTGCCAGGCCATCGGGGCACGGAACCTGCTGAAATCCATTGCAAAGCAGAGAGAGGCTCAGGAGCAGCAGCTCCAGGCTTTGATAGCTGAGAAGAAGATGCAGCTGGAAAGGTGAGTTTTGTGTTCAGTGCTCTGGGGTGTTGTGCAGGCTGGGAGGGCTCAGGGTGGGCACAGGGCTGCCTGCCTGTGCTGTGGGACCCTTGGCTGGTTCAGACAGCCCCACCTGCATCAAAGGTGTGAGGAGTACATGGGAACAATGCCAGGGGAGTGACCTTCGGGGCCTGCAGGGAGCCAAAGAAGGCTCACCCCTGAGCACTGCAGGGCTGACAGCGCGGGCTGGGGCAGCGCAGAGCTCCGACACCTGCACCAGCCTCGAGTGCGGCTGATAAGGAGCTGCTCTGTGTGACTCAGGCACCTGCTGCGTACAGGTGACTCACAGGTGGCCCAGCTGCTCTCACAGGTAGCCCAGCTCCGGGGGCTGCCCCGACCCACCCCACACGGGGGCCCTGGACCCTCTGTTTGTCTCGCAGGTACCGGATCGAGTACGAGACTCTCTGCAAAATCGAAGCGGACCAGAACGAATTCATCGACCAGTTCATCTTCCAGAAGTAGAGGATTTTGAGATAAAAACCAGCTCACGTGGATACTTGACCATTCCAGAACCTTGAGAATTTCAGAAATATGCAATTTCCACTGTGCAGGAGTGCAGATGGTTTGGACAATGGAGGGGCTGTGCCTCGCTTTGAGTGTACCATGGCAATAAGGGCTGACAGCTGCACAGACTGTTCTGGCCTTTGATTTTATACCAGTTTTGTACAGTCACTAGTTCTAATTCAAATTACAGTTGAATTAATGCTACTGGTGCTTTGTTGTGTCGCTTTTTGAACTCTACAGCTCTTTCATAGAAATCACAAAATAAATTATTATTCTCAGACTGTCTGGCTGTACCAGAATTAGTTGCTCCTCCTCTGTTATTTTTCAGTGTAAAGGTTTACACACAAGCAGCAGTATTGGATCTACATCTGCCTATGTTCCTTTTTCTATAGAATTGTAAAAAAAAGACAGAAATGTATGATTTCCAGAATGGACCAATTACAGATTCAAAAAAAAGCAGAAACTACATGAGAATTAAGAACTTTGAACTGTTCCTGAGGAATGTCCATTCAGGACTGTGTTAATATGAGCTGAATCCTTTTATGAGCATTATGAGGATGGAAACACCAGACTGATGAGGGAAACCATTCCAAGTGTCAGTGACACGAGCAGTGCACAAACTGTAAACTACAAACACAAGTGTGACTCTAGCCTCGTGTTGGAAGTGCAAATAGATGCATTTTGTGTATGTCTACAGCACTTCAGTATGCAAATGCTGCCCTTTCCAAAGCCTGGGGAAGGCTTCAGCTTTACACAGTGGATGAAATGTGCCAGCAGTGCCTGAGCAGCTTCACGGGGCCACCACACCAGGCTCCAGATGAAAACCAACCCCAACCACAGACTTCTGTCTGTAGCTGTAACTTATGCATGGATTTACTCTGGGAACTCTCCACCATCTCGTGGTCACTGTAAGTTCCTTCAGCCATTCCCTGAAGAAGACTGAATGCAGTTTAATGCGTTTAGTTATTTATTTCCATACCAGAAGTGATTTTAGGGAAGAAAGAAATTTTCAGTTCCTTGGTTACAATTCCTGAAGTACTTCAGAATCCTCTGGGCAGTACTCCTGGTTGTCAAGGGTAATTTTAAGCATTCATGAATCCAGATTTTGGCACATTTATCATTGATCAGACATTTATAATTAATCAAAATGAAGCAGAGCAAAGGCAGTGGAAATTTTAAAGGAAGGGGCAAGGAAGTTAAGAATCATGATATGATTTGAAATGCTTCAAAAGAACAGCTTTGCAAATCTGTGTGTAATGGGCTGGGGATTCTTCAGAATATGTGGTTGGAAGACAGATTTCCTACTTGAGTGGTTTCCAAACAGTCATCTTGGGAAAAGGGACCTTGGAAGAACAGTATCAGCTGCAGAGTGTGAGTGAGTGTGTGTCTGTCCCCTCACAGTTACACATCAAAGGGTTAAAAGAACATTTCCCTGGGAGAGAGGCCTTGCACAGACCTGACCCCAGGCCCCTGCCAGAGCTGTGTGTGGCCGAAGCAGGGCTGTGCACTCCAACCAATTCCATTTTCCCTTGCAGCAGCCAGTGCTCTGGGAAGAGCCCTGCAGCCAACAGGAGGGAGACGTTTGTCCCGGAGGACTCCGCCAGCGCAGGGTCGGCACCAAATGCAGCCCAGGTGTGACACACGACCTCCAGGGCCGGCTACTTCCTTTTCCTCTTCTCCACGTGTTTGTAGTGGGGGTTGCAGAGCATGGTGAACAGGAGCAGCAGTGGGATCAGCAGGTAGGGCAGGTAGATGGAGAGCAGCACGAGGCGCTCGCGCAGCGTCTGAGGGCCCGCGTGCTCCGACCTGGAGAAGTCGTGGAACAGGATGTGGGCCAGGATGGCAAACAGAGTGGTGGCCACGTGGGTGGAGTAGATAATGGCAGGAGTCCTGATCCATCTGCAGCCACCTGCACAGAAGCAAAAAGGAAACAATATTTGAGTATTTTGAAAGAACCAGAATTCCGAGTGACAGGACACTGACTGCTGCCTCTCTGCCAGGCTTAGCCATCACTCAGATGGAATGGGGAGCAGAAAAACCCTCAGTAATAGTAGGAACCGAGGAAATTTCTCCCCCCAATGGGAATTTAGAACAAAGGGGTGATCCTGAAAGTTCTAAAGTAGCAAAATGAGTACACAGGCTTGACCCAGACCTTTAGCTGCCCTGGAAATTAGCCAGATGTCAAATGCTGATGGTGGTTACACAAATGGCTGCACTTGACAAGGGCCTGTAGTTACAAAGTTTTGTTTCTGACTAACTTTATTCCGGGCTGCTTTCTCAGGTAGAACACTAGTGTGAGCCCTGGCAGCCCAGCCCTCCGCAGTACCTCCCTCAAACCCCCTAGCCATGACACAGAAACCTTCTCTGCTGCACAGCAGCAGCTGTCCTGCAAAAATGCCCCCCGGAGATGCCCCCAGTCACCCTGGTTTCCCCCCACCTTTCAGGAAGGCGTAGGCAGCGATGGGGAAGAAGGGCAGCTGGAGAAAGGCTTCGCAGTAGATGAACGCCTTGAACCACTCAGGGGGCTGCAGCATCAGGGGGTCCCTGAAGGCAGCTGCATACTGCTGCAACAGGTCTGTCAGCTGGAAAAACCCAAAACAACAGTCAGGCACTGAGCACCGCCAGGGCAGGGCAGAGCCCGTGGCTCTCCGTGGGGTGAAGCCAGCAGGGTGTGAGCCCCTGGTGCTGAGCGGGGCTGGGGCTCCTTCCAGGGCTGCTGCAGGGGAACTGCTCAGCACCAGGACCTGGGCTCAGCATTGCAAGAGTTTCTGACAGAAATGTCAACTCCAGCACGGCTTTACGTTGGACTTTGAACAGAGAGATATGCATTGAGACCTGCTGGTTAACTATTAATTGGAAATGGTTCCTATACTGCAGTAATGCTACAGGCAGCTCCGATGGCAAAACCCAAATCACCAGTTGTAAAGCTCAGACAGGAGGTGACAGCTCACCACACCCTGATGATGAGGGCTGAACTAATTATCTGCCATACAACATAATTGATTTCGTGATGTTCATTGTCTTCTATGATTTTGTTCAAAACGCAGCAAACCAGAGATTTTTACGAATAAATTCGTGAATTTGGCATGCCTGCTCCTGCGGCGGCAACATTCCCTGCAGCATTTTTGGCGGGAATTGGAGGGAAACCCGGGATCGGAGGATGCCCGGGCCCGCAGGAGCCACGTCCGGGGCACGTGGCACCGGCCCCGCGCCGCCGGAGCCGCGGGACGCGCGGGTGCAGCATCCCCTGCCATTCCCATTCCCTCTCCCTTCCCTCTGCCGTTCCCATTCCGTCTGCCGTTCCCATTCCCTCTGCCGTTCCCATTCCCATTCCCATTCCCTCTTCATTCCCATTCCCTCTCCCGTTCCCGTTCCCGCTCCTCCCCAATGAATGGCCCGGCTGTGACTCATCCCGCGGGCACCAGCTCCGCTTCGCTCCCAGACTCTCTCACGCGTTCGCTGCAGTTCCTCTCCCCCTCCCGGTGTCCCCACACACGAGATTCGCCCAAGGCCGCCCCGGCCCCGCCAAGCCGGTGGATGCCCCGCACGCGTTCGCGGAACGCGCCCCGGCCCCGGCCCCACTCACGGCCCGCGGCGCGATCCCGGCGGGCAGCAGCGGCTGCAGGTCGATGAGCGCCGTGATCGGGATGTGCGAGAGGAAATAGAGGGCGAAGAGCCGCTCCCGCCAGCGCGGAGCCGCCGCGCCCCCGGCCACACCCAGCACTGGCTCCGCCCCGGCCACACCCAGCGCTGGCTCCGCCCCCCGGCCACACCCAGCGCTGGCTCCGCCCCACGGCCACACCCTGCCCCGGGCCCGCCCCTTTCCCTGCTCTTTTCCCTGCTCTTTTCCTTTCCCCGTTCTTTTCCCCTTTCCCCGCTCCTGTCCCCGTTCTTTCCCCGTTTCCCGGCGGTGCCGCCAGCCCGGCTCCTGTCCCCCCGGTCCCGCTGCTCGGCCCAGCCATCTCCTCCCCGCACGCGTCGCTCCTGAGCCCCAGGCGCTGCCCGCGTCCCGCGGGAGCCCGGCCCGCGCCGCAGGGCGCCGGTGCCCGTGGTTCCCGGCGGTTCCCGGCGGTTCCCCGGTCACAGGCACGGCCGCAGGAGCCAGGGAAGGTTCCAAGGGCCACGCAGGCCGGGGCAGAGCGGGCAGGAAGAGGAAAGAAGGACTGCAGCACCGCATTTTCAAATGTCACATTTAATGTTTTCACCACTGTACTCCAAATCTACATTTTACAAAGTGACCAGCAAGTGTGCCACATTAACTGACCAACCTCTGAGATTTTACCTTTCATACCAGTGTCTTCTGGGGCTCGACAATTAAACACGTTTCTCACTCAAGTGAATTGAAATGCTTCAGTTGGTTTTATTCTCAGGAGCCTCATAAAAAACAAAGATATTGCACCATCTTTGTTCAGTTATTCAATGTTTGTCTCTTTCACAGCAAATAATTACTTCATTGAAGTTAAAACTTCCAAACATAACTTACTAATAGTCTCCAATTCCAGCTCAGATCACTCTTGTTGAAAATACTCTGCTAAATACAGATAACTTACAATAACTTTAACAGTTAATTGTCCATAACAAACACCATGGTTTCTCTCCAGACCAAGGCTCAAATTTTAAGACCACCTTTTAGTATTCCTTTGTACAGGTGAAAAACAGTCTTCAATTTTCTAGTCTTGTTTTAAATACAAAAGTTGGAAGGGACATTCAAGTTTCAAGTCTCCACACTAAACTTAAAAAAAAAAAAAATCATGTGGAGGTAAACAAACCAAGTTGTATACTCCAGGAGGTAGAGGCCTTCAATTTGTGTTCATATATACATATGCACAGAATTCAGTGTTCCAACAGAAAAAGAATTAGCCAAAAAGTAATAAAAGTTATTTACTACTGTGACATTTCAAGACTTCCACAGCTCTGCCTAAAGACACGAACACAATTAACAGAATTCCCTATGTGCTTTTTTTTGTCCTTTTCTATTTTTTTCTCTCAACTGTCCAGTGCAGGAAAAAGTTCTCACAAAATTTCACAGACCTAAAATGTGCAAGCTAGTTTCTCTCTATACAGCAATGATGTCAGGGATCTCTGAAATTAGCCCATAAATGGAATTATTTACACACATAGAAGATGCATGCTGGGGGGTTTTATGTAAGAAAGAGCAGAAAAACTTCTAATAAAAATAGATTAAATATATATATATATTTATACTGGGTAAGGAAACAGAAGTTTAGTCTCTCCTAGTCACAAACTCATTCTCTCTACTCACAACATTTGATTTTAGAACAGCACACATCACCATCACAGCTCTAGTGAGAAGCTATTTATAGGGTTGGGCATCAGGGGACGTGGCCACTTCCCACGGCCACGGCCACCCAAAGGGACTTCATGATTGGTCGCAGTCAAGTTTTCTGTATTCCTTAGTTTTAGAAAACCCAAAATCTTCAGGAATGGCTCAATATCAAAATGTATGTCTATCTGTTTGTACAATCTCACTTCAATAAAAAAAAAAGGAAAAAAAAAGGAGAAAAAAAAAAAAGAAAAAACCTCCCCGAATTTGGTTCAATTCTGTTTGTTCTGAGCTGAGCCATCACAGCTGCACTAGAATTCATAAAACACGTGCAACTCTGGGTAAAATATTTTCTTCTAAAAGCACAACCACTTTACAAGATTAAAAGTCTAGTACATTTCTAAGTATTATTCATATTGTACAAGTAGTGGTTGTTAATTTAAAACTTCATTAGTAAAATTACAGTACAAGCATGATTAACCTCCAGAATTGCAAATCCCAGGCTCCAGTGGAAAGCTACATTACATCTTCAGTAGTAGGGCGCTCCGGTCACTCCCACACCAGCGGCGACGGCGGCATCTCGGAGGGCTGCGCGACCGTGGAGCTGCAGGGACAGCAGGACACACAGCGGGCTCACTGCAGGGCTCGCTGCAGGCTCACTGCAGGGCTCGCTGCAGGGCTCACTGCAGGGCTCGCTGCAGGGACAGCAGGACACACAGCGGGCTCACTGCAGGGCTCGCTGCAGGCTCACTGCAGGGCTCGCTGCAGGGCTCACTGCAGGGCTCGCTGCAGGGCTCGCTGCAGGGACAGCAGGACACACAGCGGGCTCACTGCAGGGCTCACTGCAGGGCTCGCTGCAGGGCTCAGGGCAAAACACCCCACACAGCCACCCCGACCCAGCCCGAGCCCCACCACCACAGCAAACACTCCTCTGCCTGAGCATTCCCACCCCCAGCCCCTCCTTCCAGCCCTGCAGCTCCACAACCAAAACTGAACTCGCCAACCTTCCCAGTTCCTGTTTCTGTCTGACTCCTGGCCTTATGCACAAAAGTGTTACTTGAAACTTTTGCATGTTTTTACTTAAATCCCAGAATAATTCATAAATACAGTTCGCAAGGGTTTTATCTATGGGGCCTTCCTATCTCAGGAACTGAAAAGCTAAAATATTCTGGATGTCTGAATTCTGCACTACTAATAAATGGGAATTAATATCAGATGTGATTACATACAGTTACCTAATAAAGCTCTTAAAAGCAGCAGACTGAGGGTTGATGCAGAGAGGCACTCTGTTTCCTTTCTGCTGTTCCAAAATGAACTGATGAATTATTTCTGTACACAGGAGAAAAATACAAAACAACACAGCATTAACACTTCTGGCTTCAGTAAAATGCAATGTCAACTGGAGGGAAACAGAACTTCCCCTATTGAGAGTACATTTTTGGGAGGATAAAAGAGCTCCAGTTTCCCTAAATCTGACTGCTCAGTTTCAGCTCCAGGACAGCTGTGGAGGTCACACCTCACAGCCCCAAAAGGCCACACAGTGACTTCCCCTTCCCCCAGTGCCATCCTTCAGGACAAGGATGAGGAACAGGGCACCAGGGATGGGCACTGCTGAGGTTTGAAACCCACAGACTTCTGCAGGTCAGCTCATGCTTGTGCCACTGCCTTATCTCAGAACACTGACAACTCTGTTCTTTTGGTGAAAATAAATGACTTCCAGTGTCTAAAATGGAAAAATACCTCCAAGAAATCAGCACTGGGGTCACTGTGTGGATCAGAGCACAAATCCCAACTCCATCCCAGCTCCATCCTACATCCCCCCTGCTGCAGGGCAGAGCAGGGGGACAGCTGCACGTGCAAGGTCAACTCCTGCTCACCTTTAACCTGCCGAACAGAACTGAGGTTCTTCTCAAAGGTGTCATCGAATTTGGGATTAGTGACGGGTTCAAAATCACTGGTATAAACTCTGCCAGTCGAAGTGGAGAAACAACACTTGCACATACAGGTGTGGTACCGCAACCGGCCCTCGTCCAGGTAGGGGTGAGCTAAGGCATCCTTAGCAGATATCCTTTTGGACTGCAGGGAAGAGAGCAGGCGTGAGGAACCCCTCATGATCAATCCTGTGTTTAACAAACCCGGGCTGGTGTGAGAGGAGCTGCCACTAGAGGGGAGCTGAGGCTCACAAACCAGCCTGGGTGACACCGACCTCCCGCCCAGCCACCCCGGCACACGCTGGGCACACAGCTTTTAGCAACGTGCCTTCCAAAGGCTTTTTTCTCCAGATAACCTTACAATTATGACTCCTATAAATCAAAACAAGCTGGGAAAGACAGCATTCTAAGTGTTGAGGGAGTCAGAAAATAATTTTTTTTTTTTAATATGGAAGTTATGCTTTAACATTTCCATGGTTCTGCTCAGCAAAGCAATCTTAAGGTTTAAAAAAAAATACACTCCCAAGGAAGCTTCCAAATGCTTCATCAACCCCCAGCCTCCTCCTTTGCACTCCAGTCACTCTGTTTTACATTAGCAATATTGGGGGGGTTCTGTGGGAATGAAATAATTAAGATTATCAATTCCAATATCATATTTTCTTGTGGCAATTCTCTACAATGTCCCAAGAAATGAAATCCAAATTCCACAGCAGCACATTTTTATTAGAAAAACAGATGCTCAGTGGAAAAATGATCCTGTTCTGTGATTGGGGATGCAGGAGGAATTTTTTGTGTGTTGCAAGACCAGGAACACCCCCGTGTCCCTAATTAGAACTGCATCAAAGTAGCTGATGTTCTGCTACCTACACCCAGCTCGGAAAAGAGCATGAGTCATGCACAGCCTCATCCTTCCCACTGCCAGAGCTTCCTTCCCAGGACCACTCGGTTTGAAATGTGAAACCCCCGTTCCAGGGGGAATTGATCAGCCAATTATGTGATATTTTTACTTTTTTCATGGACCAAAAGTACTGCAATGCCATGCAGAAGGAAACCAGCTACAGCAGTCCTTGACTTACAACACTCATTTAAGCACCAGACAACAAAAACTGTTGAAACCAGAAGCATTACAGGTGATTTTCAGTCCTACTTACTGGATCAAAGACCAACATCCTGCAAAGGAGATGAACTGCTTCATGTGTAGCTTGACTGGAGAGTGTATATAGGACAGGAAGGGATGGCTGTAGGGGGAATGGGAGGAAGAGAAGCACAGAGTGTCCTGTCAGATCCACCAGCAGGAAAACCCAGCTCCCACACGCGCTATTCCACAGTCAGCAAGGACAAACTCCTTGTTAAAGGGGACAAGTGGTACCTAACGCTTTCCAGCATGACAATAATCACCATTACAAAACCCAGCAACTGTAATGAAGGTCCAACTGGTCACTGTTCCCCCTAGCTCAGGTGCAATCCCTGGAAAAATCTGCTTTTCTTTATGTATTTTTCTCTACAGACACCACTCCCAGCTGTAGCTGCTCCAGGGTTGGATTAACTCCACCACTTCCAGCAGTTCATTTTTTAATCTCAATCCCTCCCAAATTATGGATGACTTTGCTTTTCCTTGCCCAGGCAATCCACAGCTGACTGACAGTGACAGAAGGACTGTACTGGATGTCAGGGTTGCTGAGATAAATAAGAATTACACCTCCAGAGTGACATCAGTGGAGGTTAACCCTGAAGTGCCACACAGAGCCCTGAGCACTTCCCAGCCTTGGTTTCTCAGGGCAGTCTATGGAACATAAAGCTGCAGTGTTTGGTAACTCTGCTCCTCCTGGCTTGCTCTCCCACAGCAGAGGGATCACAGCAGGCCAGGGATGGACTCCTTTCCTTTGGGAAGGGGGTCAGCAGGGACAGGGACAGCTCGCTCACCCTGGGACTGCCAGGGACACGATTCACTTGACTTTTAAATACCAAACTGACAAACTCTATGGAGTATGTAAATACCCATTTGCCAGCACACAGTGGGGTAGGGGGGTTTAATCAGAAACTTCTGGCATTAATCTATTTTTACACAGAGCAGCAAAATGCCTCACCCCTCTCTCCCACTGCGCTCACCTACGGCAAGTAAAAATAGTCGGTGTGACAAAGCAATCGCCCGCTTCTAACTTGGGCTGCTCTCCCTGCTAGTCTAATTAGGAAACCAGTAACATTTAACCACTTACAACCAGCAAAAGCTCCATTTCAGAACAGGAAAAGCCAGGAATTTGCACTCAAACATGAAGTGTGCTTCACGTTGAAAACAAAAATATCAGCTATCACCTGGATGCTCTATATCCCCTGTCTCCAAGGGGGTTTAGGAGTCACAACTCTTCTAGCACATGGTAGCAAAAAAGTAAACTTGACTTAAAACTGGCATAGAAAACCTGAAGGAAATCCTCCTGTTATTAACACTCAAATTAAAAAATCCTGTCATGAAATGGAACAGCGACAATGTAGTGGATCCAAAGTGCCAGGGAGGCAGAACTCCCACATGTCAATAATAAAGCAGAATATACATGCAATGCTCATTTCTATGGTAACTACTATTGTAGTGAGCAGACATGAGAAATTACTTCAACATGCAGAAAATAATGATGCAAACTTAACTACTGGAGCAAGTACAGGCCAATAATCTTGTTAAGTTAGTTAGCAATCATAAAAATGACCCTATTGGAGAGCCACAGAGCCTTATCCCACTAGAGATGCCTGCACAAGCATTTCTTTGTATCTGTTAACACTACATTGCATTTGCCTTTTTATTGCTCAGTCAGCACAATGACTCCATCCTGCCTTTTTCCTTTGGTTTGGTGTCTTTTTCCAAGCTAACTTTTACTCCAGTTGTGCTGAATGCTGTATCTCAGCTTTTGGTCTCCTGTTGGGCCTTCCTGAGCAGCTCAGGTCTGAGCTCAGGTGTGCAGGGACCCTCTGGGCTTGGGGTGCTGGAGGCTCTGCCCGTGGCTCTGGGAAGCGGATGAATTCCACCTCTAACACTCCTGATCCTGGCAGTGCAGCAGCCCTCCAGGGTTTCAGGAATTATACTGTCAATTTTAATTTATGTCTCTTGCCAGTACTAACACTTAAATTTAACATCTTCATTCAAAGCAGGTATCAAAACACTGCTGCCTCAGAAAGGGAGACTTTCACCTGGGTCACCAAGTCCAACAATCCCCCCAAGGCAGAAGGCAGAAATGCCCCTGACTAGTGAAAAGCCCCCTTGTCCCCACAGCAGGTGGAGCCAGCACAGACCAACCCAAGCACCACAACCACCTGTGCTGAACTCAGCCTGCTGCCAGGCACAGACAGCTCTGAGAGCAAGCATCCCTGCCGGGTGTTTTTAAGCACCATGGGAATCAGTCAGGATGTGAAAGGCTGCCCTGCCTGGTGGGCTGGGGGGCTGAGCAGCCCTGGCAGTACCTGTTTATGAGGACCCCTGAGTATGTGTGCCTTGGCGCCTTCACAAGCCGTCCTCATCGCCTCCAGCGACGGCGTGCCCAGCAGGTCTGTGATCAGGTCCAGCTGCACAGAGCACACAGGACACAGCTCACACACAGCGCTCTCCACAGGAGCAGGAGATTCCCCAGCTGCCACGGATCAGCATCCTGTCCCTGCCCCTGGGAGCACAGCCCGAGCCCTCTGGCTGCCCCTCCTGTCAGGAGCTGTGCAGAGCCACAAGGTCCCCTGAGCCTCCTTTGCTCCAGGCTGAGCCCCTTCCCAGCTCCCTCAGGGATTCTCCAGCCCCTTCCCAGCTCCACTGCCTCCCCTGAAGACGTTCCAGCCCCTCCCTGTCTCCCCGGAGGCGCAGGCTGGCAGGGAGAGGTGAGGCTGGATACCTGCTGGATGGGACTCTGTGCCTGGAACAATATCCTTCTGCCAAGCAACTCTGCAAAGATGCAGCCAACAGACCAGATGTCGATGGCATTGCTGTAGTGCCGGCTGCCCATCAGGATCTCCGGAGCACGGTAATACTGAGTGACAACTTCCTGAGTCATGTGCCGGGATTCGTCTAGCTCTTCCACCCTGGCCAATCCAAAATCACAAATCTAAATTGAGAAGGTAAATAAAAAAATTAAAACAACCAAAACACCTTCTGCATCTCAAATAGGCAACCTTCTGGGAAGGAGGCAGGGGATCCCCAACCAGCATTTAAACAGATCACATAATCTGCTGGAACTGCATAAACCAGGGGAGAGGGCATAGGAGGAAATTACATTGCTTTGTTCCACAGACATTTAAACTTCCTACTATTTGATTTGAAATCACAGTACATTTTAAATTGGGATTACAATATTTATAATCTGAAAGATTGAAAAGCTTTGCATTACAAAAAACCCAACCTCTGGGTACGGAGTATTTCAACTCAAACAAACTTCATTTGCTCATGACATGTCTCAAAATATTAAAGATTCAGCTCTACTCATTTGGGCTTGGTGAATTGTTAAAAATGTCTTGAACCAGAAGGGTGAAGGAAAAGAGACCAAACTTTGCCAATTAGAATTCTTTGCAAATCCCTGTAAACAAGACTGAATTTTTGTGTTTGGTACAGCTGTACAACACACCTCAGCCCTCCAAAATTGCATATATCCAAGGTTAATGGAAGTGCCTTGGGCATCTGGTGTCATCTTCCCCTGAGGAGCACAGGGACACTGAGGACCCTCCCAGGCACAGGACATCCCACCCAAGTCACACTCAGGAACTGCCCCTTGCTTTCAGAGATGTGGGGACAGGCAGGGAGAGAAGGCGAAAGGCAGATGTTTGCTTCATTTCTACTTTTTAGAAAATCTGTAGGATTTTTCCCCATTTACATGGGCTTTCAGGGAAAGTGCTCACACAGAATGTTTTTTGTTCAGAAATTAACAACATACACACAGGAACATCTTCAATAAATGTAAGCAGCACCTTAAGGACACAGTTGCTGTTCACGAGTAGGTTCCCTGGTTTAATGTCTCGATGTAAAATGCCAGCAGAATGTAGATATTTCAGACCTGAAATAGTAAAAGAAATTAAATTTTTTTTCCCCTTTTAGAAGAAGTTTAAGGCTGACAACATTTTCCCAGAAGGTCTGACAACTCCTGATCAGCAAAGGCTTTGCCTGTGCCTCAGTTTTGATATGAGTAACTCCCAGCCACTAGTGCACACTCAGTCACTTAATGACAGGGTAAAACTTTAGAGTATATAAAATACACAGAAAAAGGAATTTAGCAGTCTTTTTATAAACCTTCCTCCCTCCAAAAATCCAACAAACAACAAATCAAAAGCAAAACATCATCTCTCTGATTACAGCATGGACACTCTGCTAATCCCCACACTGGAATTTTCAGATACCTCTTACTGCTCTGTTTTTCAGGAACAATTTTTGCCTGAAGGGGATATAATTACACATCTTTACCCATCTGGTTCAGTGTAACTGTCCTTTTTGTCCCTTGATTCTAAAAGCATGACTTTTCTTTCTCTGACAATGCTTTAAGGCAGGAGGGGTGCCATGCTCTGGAAGCTACGGTAATTCATGCTTTTAATTTCATATTTATTCAAATATGAAATTAAAAGAAGTTCCTACAGGAAGCTTATTCAAGATGAGAATGTCTTGAGAATAAACGTTAAGAAAAAGAAAAAAATGTCTCTACTACATAATTTTCATTAAATTTTTAGGAAGAAAAATTACCTCTTAAAATCTGGTAAAGAAAAACTTTGACATGATCCGAGCTGAGAGGCTGAGGAGAGACAATAATCTTATGGAGGTCGCTCTGCATCAACTCAGTGACAACATATCTGCAGTCCAGTGGTTAAGGAAAAGCAGAACAGGCACAGAATCTCTTGAAACATTCACTAACTCCTACTTACTTGAGCTCTTACAGGTCAGAACTATCGAGCTAAAGAGAAGAGCTGCTCTTCAGAGGTCAAATTCTTACAGGAATAAAAATAAAAAACGGCTTGTGAAAGAAAACAGATTAGTCCACGAGAGTTTGCATTAGGGTAGTTGTACAAAGTTACTGAAAGGCAAATTACAGGTGAGGCTGAGGGGAGGTGGCTCCAGAGGGGCCTGTGTGTGCCCAGGGGGTTCAAAAGCAGTAAAAAAGGCTGAAAGCTGCCCACAGGATGGAGACCTCCTGACAATGTCCTGGCTGTGGGACAACAATAACACACAGAGAAATCATCGCAATAAATAGTGGGGGAACTACAGGCATTAATTAAAAACATCACTGCTTTAAAAGCTGTGTTCAGCAGTCACATTTGAAACAGAAGTCTCTGCTATTATCACATTTGTGGCTGAAGGAGGTGAAACACATTTGCCCCATGTTAACTGATACAGCCAGGTATTGAATGCTCATTTTCTTTCATCTCTACCCAGTCAATGCTCTGCTTTCATCTGTTGCTCTACAAACCCTCTCCGGCCAAATCCCTCTTGGCCAAAGGGTTCATCTGCCAACAGAACACCACACAAAAACTCACTTTATAAATTAAATATCTCCAACTTTTTGAGGAAAAAAATATTAAAATTGCATTCATAAAGAATTCATAAAGAAAAAACCCAACCTGCAGCACCATAATTTGTAGCCCTCTAATTTTTCTTTTCCTTTAGCAAAGACCCTTTTAAATATTTATACCAGACTTTTTAAATTTGCGGTTTACCTTATACCTGCAACAAATCTTTACATTCAATTTAATGCAAAATACTTTTAAAAACCCGAAAGCATTACTCTGCACTTTATTACGATAAGATTTTTGTTTTGCTACGCCACAAATCCTCCTAAATCTCAATCCCGAGCATAATGTCTCCCAGATGTCTCAACTAGTTGCCATGCCAACTAAAGCAGCTTAAATTAAATGAGGGCCTGAAATGGCACCTGCACCACTGCAGGTCTGGGGCGCATTAAATCAAGCCCTTGACAGGGCTCAGAGGTGCCATTAACCCCAGAGCAGCCATCTGATTATTGTCTGTGGATAATTGAGGCAGCGGGCTCTGCTGTCACCCACGGGCCTCTCCTCCTGCTGGGACCCCGCCTGCAGCAGCACTGCAGGGACACGGAGCCAAAGAGACGCCCCAAGTCTGGGGGACTGCAGCCCCTCCTCGCACTGGGTGCCTTCCTCAGTGTGCCTTCCTCAGTTTTCCTTCCCTCAGTTTCCTCTCCTCAGTTTCCCTTCCTCAGTTTCCTCTCCTCAGTCTCCTCTCCTGTTTCCTTCCCTCAGTCTCCTCTCCTCAGTTTCCTCTCCTCAGTTTCCACTCCTCACTTTCCTTCCCTCAGTTTCCTCCCCTCAGTCTCCTCTCCTCATTTTCCTCTCCTCAGTTTCTTCTCCTCAGTTTCCTCCCCTCAGTTCTCCTTCCCTCAGTCTCCTTCCTCAGTTTCCTCCCCTCAGTTTCCTCCCCTCAGTCTCTTCCCCTCAGCTCCCTCACCTCAGTTTCCTCTCCTCATTTTCCTCTCCTCAGTTTCTTCTCCTCAGTTTCCTCCCCTCAGTTCTCCTTCCCTCAGTCTCCTTCCTCAGTTTCCTCCCCTCACTTTCCTCCCCTCAGTCTCCTCTCCTCAGTTTCCTCCCCTCACTTTCCTCCCCTCAGTCTCCTCTCCTCACTGCCACCGCCAGGCCCTGGCCGTGGGGCGGCCGCTGGTGCTGAACACGCCGCTACCCAGAGCTGCTACCAGAGAGAAATTGCTCCTGACAGCAGTAATTAGTTAAGTAGCTGTATAAAATTAGATCTACAAATGTACCAATTTGCTTCAGAGTAATTATCAAAGCAAATGCGCGGCACAAAAGAACTCGACTTGCTCTGCTGGCTGGGACCTGCTGAGCTGGTGAATTTTATAAAGCGACAGATAAATAAATGTCAGAAAGGGATGAAGGGCCCTCGGTGATGTGGCACTCTCATCTCGGCTTGGACTCTGCACCCCTGAAACCCCAGGGCTGTGGCTCAGGAGTGACCCTGCCCAGCTGCTCTGGGCGCTGGCCCAGAGGAACCGGCCCCCGAGGTGGATCAGAGGAAAACCCTGCCCCAGGACGAGCACGTGCTGCTGGCACAGCAGGCTGGCACTGCCTGCAGCACCCCTCTCAGCTTGCTCCTCTCCACCCTACAGACACGAGGGATCTGCCCGAATCCACCAGAATGCAGCTCTTCCACCCCTCTGTGAATTTACTGAGCATCTTTGCTTTTACTGATATTCAAACCTTTCCCAGACCCCACCCCTGAAAAGTGGTGACTTTTCAGCAGCTTCTGATATCCACTTCAATGGGCAAAGCTTTCATGAAGTTACTACAGAAACTCTGGATGGTTCTTAAAGGAGAACATCCGTGGATCTGCAGCTGCTGAATTCAGTATTGCAATCAACCGTGGAAGATTTTGTAATTGGAAAAAAGAGCTATCAATCATTCATTTCTGCACTAGGTGATATTGGCAAAATCATCAATACCTGTAAGACTCAAAATGGCCACGAAGATTTTCAACCAAAAACCTCATTATTAATTCAAATTATATCTTAATCTGAGTGTTTGTCAGGAATTTTCATCCTAAAACAAAAATCTCACTAGATCAAAATTCCTTTATTCATCACCGGTTTCCTTAGAAATCTTTTAATTTATCATTAAAATGTTAAGGTGGTTTTATAATTAGTTCTCTTTAAAAAATACACTCTGCAATTCCTGCTGGTACCTACGAAACACTGAATAATTGAGATGAACTCTACCAGCTCATGTGCAACACATCATTCATATCATTTTAGTCATCCTTTTATTACACTTCTTTCCCCAAAAAGGGCACTACAACTCTTTGGAAAGAACAAAGGAAATCACTCAATACCAACTCCAGCCCTTCAGACTTTTATCACTGTTCAGTATGTCCTCCTGTAAAAATGGAACAACCCTATGATATCTTTGGGAACTCTACCAGTGGACCAACAAAAGAAGTTTTGACATCTACACCCCCCAAATATGGAACATCTTTACCTGATCTTCTTCAAACCAATCTCACGGAAGCAGAAACACATGCAATTAAAAATGGGTATATAAACCAAAACATTTACTAACTCATTCTTTTAAGGAATTTAAGGGTCCTAAGTGCACTTATTGTAATTATTTCAAAATAAAAAACATAGAAGACTACACAGAGCAATAGTCTTCTGTTGCCAATATTGCAGTCAAGAAATTAACAACAATATAAAAAAGACAGCCCTATAGAACACAACTCAGAATGACTTAAAGTCAGTTAGCCATGAAGGAAACTAACATTTTGGTTTTATATTCAAAACTTGGCAGTAGCTAAGCTCATAAAAATAAGCTTATCCCATTTAAATATGCTTGATTGTACAATTACATGGAAGGAGTAATCCTTAACCTAGATCTGATTTATAACTCATATGACTTGTTCTAAATGAGGGCATTGAACTAGTGCACATAACCAAAATCCAGTTTTTGAAGACTACTGTTATGCTCTTCACGTGAAAGAAATATCAAAGCAGAATTTTAAAGCTTTACCAAAATTCATAAAAAAAGGCCCCAGTACAGAACAGCAATATTTTCAACTAAATAATGTGCTTCTCCACCAGCAAGTTGTGTTGTACTTTGGTTAAAATCACCACGTTGATTACACCTACTTTCTTCACCAATCAATCCAAGGTATTATATAAATAGATCAAACCATACTTCACAAGTTCAGGTTACCTAAAAATAATGACAATTTCCCACCTATTAATTGTAAAGTGGGTCATACAAAAAAGCAGCTTAGACCCACCAGCAAGGAAATCCAACCTGCCCAAGTCTAACCACAGGAGTGGCAAAGAACTTCTCCTCCCATGAGAGTCAGAGCCCTCCCAGCTCAGGGATTCACTTCTCAGTGTTCCAGAAAGCAGAAATTCCCTCCTTCACAACTAGAAGTCAGCCCAAGACAAGTTAGAATAGGAAAAAATAAAAAAAAAACCAAACCAAAACATGACATTCACATGAAGTTCTTCCCTCAAATTCCTTTCTAGAACACAGCTCCCCACAGGGAGGTGGTACCTGTGCTGCATCAGTGACACAGGACATTTGTGGGACACAGCTCTGGGCAAGGGGTGCTGGACCAGGACAGAGGGACCAAGGAAAGGCACAGCCCTGCCAGGCCACTGAAACCTCTCTGACAACTCAGGGTTTCAAAGCCTGTGAAGGCAGAACTCTCTGAAACCACCACAAAGTCTTTCAAAGTACTAATAACTGAGAGGAGATTAATTACTGGATAGAGTTTTCAAAAAAATATTCTGGGGGAATCCGCGTGAGCAGCAGCAGCAGCAGGGCCTGCTGGTCAGTCCCACAGCCCTGCACACACTGGCCCACGTGGAATCAGCTCAGCTCAGTCCTGCACCATCCCACCTCAGAGTTCTGGATGCCACAGGTTCACTTCTGGAAATAAAACTGTCCACATGCAGGCTGGAGGCTCCTGTGTTTCCATTGCATAGATTACACCAAACGCTGGCAGCTTCTAAGCTAATGAAAATCACATCTACCTCAATTAGATGTTCTATTTTTATATTTAGGATACATTTCTTCAAAATAGTCGATGTGTGGAGGCTGGAGGATGTCGAGGGCAGAGAGTACCTAGGAAACACCACACAAGGTCAAGGCCTATTCCAGAACAAATCCTTTTCAAAATGACAGATTGCACATTCCTCACATGGCTTCATTTTATTCTATTCCACAGACAGACCAATGTTCTGTCTCACCAGGTATGCAAATTTAATAACCCACCATGTCAGATATTCTGTACATTCAACGTGTCTTTCTTTTCTAACTCAAGAAATTTTTTCCAGCTGTTTGAGTAGTAGTTTGAAAGCACAAATTTATCTATCCAATAAAAAGTGGTTTCTTTACAATATATATGAACATAAAATCTTTGAAAGAAGTAATTCCAACAAAGAAATGTAAAAGCAGAAGATATTACACTTTGTTCTGCCTTTAGTCTTTCAGAGTTTTGTGATTCACTGCTTCCACATGGGAATTGCAAACCCCAAAGCTGTTCCCATTCTGAATAAGCAGCTCAGTGGTATGAAAAGCAAAGGTAAAAAAGGTAGAAAAAAGGAAAAATGTAGAAAAGTAGCAGCAGAGAATTCCCATCCTTACAGAGAAAGATACCCCTTGGGGTGGTCATTTGGATACATCCTAGCAGGGTTCATGACATTTGGTGAAGCACCCAAACTTCAGATGCACTTCAAACTTCATGGGTCACCCCAAAAGTGTTTAAACATTTTAACTTAAGCTGACTGATTTCACCTAAAGCAGGCTTGGGAGAGGACCAGCAAAGGGGACAGGACCATGGAGTACAGAACAGCTCAGGGGGAACAGTGTCCAAAGACACTGTTCTGTGCAGCTGACATTTACTAAAGCCTGAAATAAGGCTGGACAGAAGTGTACTGACTGTCTGTGTGCAAACACTTTGGAGGGGGAATTATGAGTATCCTTAGATTCCTGACAATTTCATTTTTACAGTGTTTGTAACAGCAATATCTGAGTTTCTAGAAAATCTGATCACCCTAAAATCAGAGAGCTCTTAAAGCATTTTAGATATTCTGTAACAAAGCACACTTCTGTTACAGAGAGCTCCATTTTACATTTAGGTTTTCTCAAAGATTGCAAGATTACTTTGAATTTACTTACATTGTCATGCTTAAAAAAACACAACATCTTCAACTCCCGGAAGACCCTTTTACAAGAGACCAAATTTTGGAAGACGTTGGGCATCTTTTTGAGTGCAACTCTCTTTCCATCTCGTGGATCTGTTACTGACCTATGGAATAAAAGATAAAGAACATCACATACTCCTGTTAGTTTTTCTAAAGAAGAAAATAATATTTTAAAGTTTCTTATCGCTTTCAGCTCAGTGAGTCAAAACAAAGTGAAGCCATTTCTAGGGAAAAGAGCACCCATGTGAGGGCACTGAGCAGCGTCCTGCAGAGCCTGTGTCACACGATGTGACCATTCTGTGATGGAGCACACCCCCAGCCCAGCAGTGCCACACACACAGTGGCTGTCAGGACAAACATCTCCTTCACCTCCCAAAACACCTCACTGAAACACTCCCAGTTACCCAGATTGGATTCTATCAGGACTATTGCTCACTTCTTCCTCTCCAAAGAAGATCTAATAATCTCATTCTGACAGAACACTGGCAAGTAAGACTATTTATTGGTCTGTCACAAAATCACATCTGGAGAAGCAACAGCACGTGGTATCCAGGCTTCCACAAATGTAAAATAGGTATGATACTGGTCCTTCTCCCACACAACTTATGGAATGCAAGTATAGTAGCTCAGGAATTATAAGGTGCTTTGCACATGGCAAGTATTTTAATTTAAAATAATTGGATTCTGAAAATAGAATTTTATAATGAGAACCATAAAACTAGAGCAAGGAGATTATGGTGCCTCAATTCCCAATCCCAGTTTTTAAGGTGAATTTCTCAAATGTCACTACAGAATAGACTATATGCATATTTTTACTAGGATGACCAAAATAACTTCAATCTCAGTGCACACCTATGCACCCTGATAACTACATTTGTCCTTAAAAAATTGCTGGCTTTTCTCTCTCATGTGACTCCTCAACAGCAGACATGCAAGGCAGCTTCTTATGCCTCAGGTCCATGTTTTAAATATCTAAATAAAAGATTAGACTGGAGTGTTCAGACATCCACCTCACTCCCAAGTACCACATCTGATTTCAAACCCATTCAAGCAGCCCAGAGTCAGTCCCAACACCTTGGGGAGACACCTGTTAACAGCCCTGCACGTTTGTGTTTTAAACCAGGGGCAAGGTGGGACTTGGGAAAGGTAATTTCACACTATTTCTGTGGTGAGAAACACAGCTAAAAACAATCTGAAAAGGTCTTTTAACCCATGATGTATTTCCTGTTTTCTCCAGGACTTTTGCCTCCTGCCTGAAGTGGTGAGAAGGGCAGGAGAACAGCAGAGCTCCAGCTCACACAGCCCCACACAGGGCACCTGCACAGCAAGGTGTTCCTATGGCCATCAGGCACTCTTGGGGCTGCCACGGCTCAGGAGCCAGCAGAGGCAGAGCCTGAACAGCACAGGCACACAGCAGGGCCTGCACAGCTCTCTCACAGCCTGAATCTGCAGGCAGGAGGTATCTACAGCAATCAGCTTCCAAATCCCTGCCACGCCAGCAAGGCACACTCTGGCTAGCCACAGGAACATCCCATCCTGCACAGTGACAGCAATTACAGCAGCCCACAGTCGGCTGGGGAATTCTAGGTGGTTTGGATATATTACAGTTTCATTCCTGCCCAGCACAGGAGCTGATGAAGCAGGGATAACAAGTCCTCCAAAGCAGCTCCCACCACCCCCAGTGGGGATGTCCCTGCTCAGTGTCCAGCTCCACAACCAGCTCCTTGTCAAAGCAAACTCCACAGAAATTATTTCAATGTTCCATACGGGGTGCTTTGAATGCATATTTGAAACAAACATCTGACTTTTACTGCAAAACATCTACTTATATAGTTTCTATATAAGAAAATGAAACATAAAAAGTGCCAACATTTTCATTTTATTAGTCTAAAAATCAAGCTAATAAAACTGTAACCTACACTCATGTATACTCTTCAGATGGTGCCATACCTCCACACAGAATTACCAGATGACATCAAAAGGTATCCTTTAATTGAAGTCTAGATTAAAATGGTCATTCCCAACTTCCAATAAAATATTAAACTAGAATAAGAGAATTCAGTTTTAGAATAGTAACCCAAAACATTTCCAGGCAAAGTCTGAAACTTCATAAATTATTTTATGAGACCAGAAGTACTCCTCTCCCACTGCCCAAACTGAGGGAAATGTTAAAATATGGAACTAGAACATCTGAAGTGGAGGTCACAGCAAAAAGGTATCAAAATGGGATTTTTGATGACTTTGGATCCACTTGTTTTCTGCAGCTGTTCTTCTACAGAACAGTAGCTGCATAAGACACAGCATTCAACAGTCAGCTTTCACCAAAATCAGTTCAGATGGAAACTAAATTTAGGGACGTTGAGTAAGTCCACACTGGCTCTGAGGTGAGCCATGAAGCAGGTTCCAGTTGCCTTAACTGAAGTTCTGATATCAATGTTAAGTACACATGAACAGTAATACAATCTGCATAACTTTTTTTCCTATTGATATTGAGCCTGAACTTTGTCTAAGTCCCTTTCTAATTAATTTGTTAAAAATTTTAAAAGGAAGATATTTCACTTCAAGGGGCAGCACAAAACTAACAATCCAAGTTCTGAAGATCAGAACTGTCAGGCCTGCATTCCAAAGAACAGAAACAAGAAAGGAAGAAAGGAAACAGCCTGTCTGAAAACCTGGTATTTACAGCATCCAAAAAAAGATGCTGAAAATGTTGCTTTGTGTTTGTGTACAGTACCTACTTTGATACTAGTAAAATAATTATTTATAGCAATATGCTATCAGGTCACATATCCCCAGGAGAAACTAGAAAAGCAGGAAAATCTCCTAGGAGCTAATTGAGAGAACAGCTAGAAAGGCAGCTTTACTTACTGCTGCCCTCAGAAGAACACACTTGAATTGCCTGCCCTGCTTTGTGAGGACATTGCAGCTCGGGTGAATCCCGCAGCAAAGGGCCCAGCAGGCAGGAGCCATCCATCACAAGGCACTACTGAAGCCTCAAAGGGTGCACTTACTGAGCACCAACTGCAGCGGGGGATAAAGACATCACAGACCAAGATTCAAACCAAAAATAACTTAGCAAAAATTTATATATAGGTATGGGGCAAAAAATAAGTTCTTGAATCCTGTGTCAAGGCAGATGGCTCAGCTCTAACCATGCCTTCAGGAGCAACACTGGAACAGCAACCTGAGCTGGGACATCCAGCGCTGAACCCTGTGAGAGCAGCCATCAAACCCCATCCCTGGGGGGACAGCACACACCTGGGGCAAAGGGCCAGGGCCTTTTGGGGAGCAGATCACCACCACAGCAGGAGAGCAGCCCCGGGGCCAGCACAGGAATGGGAACTGCACTGGGTGCACTGTGCAGCAGGGCCACTCTCCTGCCATCAAAAACCCTTTTGTTCTGCTGATTATACATAATGTATGTATGTCTTGCTATATTTAAGAACTACACAAAAAGCTTTTAAAATAGTCTGACATAAAACACATAAAGAAAAAAGATACTTTACAAAACCTCCACCTTCTATTTACTTTGCAAGCTAATCACACCAGAAATAATACAATTTTAAAAAGTAATAGGACTACAGAAGAGATTAATGACACAATCCAGACCTCTAGTTAAAATGTTTTCAAAGACAATCCTTATCTCAAAGAATCCTTGCAGGCATTCAGCCGTTTCAATTACGCATTATAAGCCTTTAGCAACTCTCTGCCATGCTGATGGCAAATTTTCAAGGTGGAGTCTCTGCCAACAGTGACTTTTTCTCTCCCTGAATCCAGGTCAAGGCATACACATTGTTCTGTAGTTTCAACTGGTAGAAAAACAAGTTTGTGACTGCTCCGTGCAATTATTACACAGGAGCAAGATAATGAAAGAATGTTCTTGGGGTGGTGTGGGAAACTGCTGGTGGAGTTTGTTCTATCACGGAAACAAACCTTCCTTCACATTTATAGAGAATATCTATAAATTTACATCAGGACTTACCAGAAGAGAGGGAATTTAATAGGATTACTCTGCAAGTTTTTCTTATTAGTCAGTGAACTTTTTTCCTCAGTTGCTTGACTCTCAATCACACAGGCTTTTCCAGCAAGCCTTACTCTGAGATATGTAAGTGACCTGGTCCCACAAGCATTTCAGCTGCTCACCCAGGCATGTTTGATGTACCACTTTAAAACAAACAGCACAGCTCATACCCAAGGGCATGTGATCCCAATATGCCACTTTTTCAGCACAAGGTATCGCAATCAATTACATCTTGGCATATTTCAAAATATACTTGAGCATGGGATGGTATTAAAAATCCCTTAGAAAAGCTCCCAAACCCACAAGATTCCCAAGACTGAAGTGGAAGGGCAGGGAGAGGCTGTGCACTTATCAGATCTCTTATCTGGGAAATGCTTGATTGAGTACATAAAATTTGCACACAGGCACAGGGCATGAGACCAGGCTCTGTTCTCTGCAAAGTCACTGCCAGGCACTGAGCCCCACCAGAATGTGACAAAAACTGATCCACAACATTTCACGGACTGTTGGGTAGGAGAGGGGAGAGGTGAGGAAAATAAGGACATAAGTGTGAAACCCTTAAGAAAACAAACTAATATATATATGTGGATTTAGCAACAGATGTCTTACTGAAGGAAAAGAAGGCAATGCATCCATACAGGCTGAGTTTTTACACAAAGCAGCTGCTTTAGCAATCTACACTCTGAAGATTCAAACACCAGGGACACAGGCCAAAGGTGATGCTCCAGGCTCTGCAGTGACCTTGCCTGCTGAGAGCAGTGTTTTCTCCACCACAGACTGCAGCCCACGTCCCACCCCATTCCTGACCCGCCGGTGTTCTCCAACGCACACAAACAAAGCGTTCTGAAGCTCCGGGACAATTCCTACCAGAAGGTAAATTATTCAAACGCTAAATGGTTCTGTCTAACTTTGGTGGCCTGCAAGTCAGTTTTCCAGCCCAAAGCTGGGGTTCCTGCCCCAGGCAGGGCTGCTGCAGCTCGGGCTGGCCGCAGACAGCTGTGCTGGCACGGTGACAGGGAGCAGGGAACAGCCCAGACAAAGGCAGGACAGACAGACGCTTGTTCAGGAACAATGGCAGCCTAGGCATATGTCAGAGAGGATCTCGGCCAGTCACACTGCTCTGCCAAGTGAATAAGGAGAGGGAGAGGTGGGATTAATCTCTGCTTGAGGGCTCTTGGGTAACACATGAACTGTTTCTCGAGAGGTGCCTCACCCCAGCAGTGAATGCAGAGAACCAGCAGATTCCTGATCTGAGGACCCCAATTTTCTAATTTAATGAGTCTTTTCATCCTGTGTGTGCAGCCAGGGGCTGAGCTGTGTGTCACAGCCCACTGTGCCCCTGTCCTGCCAGCGGGGTGACCCGGGCTCCCCTCCAGCACTGGTGGGAGAGGGATCATCAGGAGCAGGGTTTTGTTTTGGTTGGATTTCTCACAACAAGAGAGTTTTAGCACACACACTCATGCAATTAGCATGGCATTATAATGGGTTTTACCCTCTGGCTGTACATACATTGTCTGAAAGATGCAAAAGCTGATACAATCTCGTTTAAAGGAGATATTCATAGTCATTTCAGCTATAATTTTTTAAGGCAAAGCCACCCACAGATTCATTAGGAAAAGGAGGAAAATATTACAGCAGAGCAGTGCTCAGTCCTCTTCACTTTACTGCCATGACCAGAGCTCTCTGGAAGGCTGCTCTGAACTTACAGCACGAGGCCTGTCCCCACGAAGGAGCAACAAAACTGGAAATCAGGAGCTCTGACAGGCACAGCAGCAGGGAGGCTGAAGGAGGAGCACAAGTCAGGGAAGCACACGGAATCCCGGGATGACTCCATGGAGTGAGGAACAGCACTGACCAGAGGAGGATCCTGCACCCACCCACCAGCCAGAGACACAGCTCAGAGAGGAACCACACCATTCCCCGTTGAACCACACCATTCCCTGTTAAATCACACCATTCCCTGTTAAACCACACCATTCCCTGTTAAACCACACCATTCCCTGCTGAACCACACCATTCCCTGCTGAACCACACCATTCCCTGTGGAACCACACCATTCCCTGTGCAACCACACCATTCCCTGTTAAACCACACCATTCCCTGTGCAACCACACCATTCCCTGTTAAACCACACCATTCCCTGTGCAACCACACCATTCCCTGTTAAACCACACCATTCCCTGTGCAACCACACCATTCCCTGTTAAACCACACCATTCCCTGTGCAACCACACCATTCCCTGTTAAACCACACCATTCCCTGTGCAACCACACCATTCCCTGTTAAACCACACCATTCCCTGTGCAACCACACCATTCCCTGTTAAACCACACCATTCCCTGTTATCCCACCTGTGAGCTACCTTAAATACCTGCTCACCCCGAGGAACCCAGCAGGGCCCATGAGCCATAAACACTGACACATGTGGCCACCTACTCACATCAGCAGTTTGGGGACTTAAAAAATATTCCAAAACTTACAGTAAATCATTGCCTACAAAAAGTCCCAGTAGCTGCACCACAGAAGAGTCTGAAACACTGAGGCAGAGTTGTTACTGACAGCAGAATTTTTAGCACACAAGCATTGAAAAATAAGGTTTCATTGTTAAAAGACATTATCAAAAAGAACAGCTGTTATTTTTCAAGCTATTTAAGCACTGGATGTGCTGTTGATTTTCAGGTCACTATTGCTCTGTAGCAGCCTCCAGCTGGCAATACTTCAAAGATCCTAAAATGAAATATTTACAGTGGGTTAAAAGAAAAAAAAATCCTTCAGAGATATTATATGAAAGCAAACTGCAAAAAGATAGCTAAGGAGATACTACTGAGCAAAACTTGGATTTCGCTTGGATGTAACTTTGAGCCAAGCCACACAGCTCCCTGTTTCAGCCATCCCTGGGGATCAGCTGCAGCAGTCCCTGACACACCTGATGGCCTGACAAGAAGCCATGGGCAGGCTGATATGGATGGATAAAAGCAGGGTGAAGGTGTTCACTGACACAAGTAAAAGCTTCTTGTACTTTTAGACACCTGGGACCTAAAAAATATAGTCCAACTGCTAAATATTTTGGCAAGTAAAGTAGGTTTTGCATTCAGGAATCTGCATATGAACAACAGTTTTTGTTTGTTGGAAAAGCACTGAACAGAAAATAAGTTACTTAAGAAGATTACACAAAAAGACAATTTAATTAATTGACGACCAGTGTGCATTCTCAGCATTTCATTGAGTTTTCTCAACATTCTCCATGGAATACTGTAAAGTAATCAAAAAATACCCAAAGGCACTTCAAGAAAACCTGTAAGTTACTCCAAATAGGCAAGTCTTTCTAACACATATCCCAGGAGCTGGTCTTTTTAGTGGTATGGGATCTGTTCAGGGGAAGAACTGACTGAATGCAAGCTAACAGATTTCATGTAGAACTTTCACATGAGCCTGAAGAAAACATCCAGATTTCATTTCCACTTACAGGTATTTTACGGGAAAGGGTTAAGTGACTTCAAAGGTGTGCTTCACTCCCTCCTGCTAAATGCAGACCTCTCCAGAGCTCCTTTTCCAACCATGATGTCCTAAAAAAGCCTTTTAACGTTGCTTCTAATCACACCCTCCAGCATGTGTGCCATTATCACTTATTCTTTACAAATCAGAGCTAAAAGCAAAACTGATTACTGCAAGAAATCTGTCTCCTTGAACAAAAAGTGATTCAGAGTATCTTACTTAAAAGAAAGGAGTGAAAATTAAAGGGATACTGTTATGGCTAATATCTTTAAAAATGTTTAATTTGTCTTCCTTCATGGAAGCTTAAAATTGAAACTGCTTTCCAAATCAAATTTATTTCCCCATTTACACAAAATTTTCTCACTATGCTTCGGACCTTTTTATTCACTTCTCAACTGCCTACATGAACCACAGCTACAATGAATTACTACACCACACATGACATTTATTCGGATACATTTTTAATTTTATTTTTAATTCCTTTTTTCAGCCAGTGACATAGATCTGGATGTGATGCTCACAAATAAATGACATGCCAAATAAACACATAAAGATTCATGTGTTTTCACAGTTCTTTCTTCTTTATTTTTAAAGCTTATACCACTCCAACATGCACATTCCTGCCCCAATTCACTGACCTCTGTTCCCATTCCCACCAGCCAACCAAGGAAAACCCAGATGAGAAACCTTCCTCTCCACGTCCAAGAAGCCTGCAGGCCTTGGCACAGCTCCTGGAGTATTTCTGCACCTCCAGAGCAAAGTAGGTTAATCAGGTCTCTGGCCATAGCCCGAGTGCTGCCTGGCTTCCTGCAGCAACCACCCAGCAGCTCTGCTGCAGCCCTGCCCTGCTCCTCCCTCCCTGCACTGTGCACACCAGGGGCACAAACCAAAGGAAAGGTGCCCCAGCTCCTTCCTGCTCATCACCCCCTCACCTCACAGCTGGGCACCTCATCCCCATCCACACCTCAACACTTCCAGGGAAGCCTGTCCTACCTCAGCCCTTCCTTTCCCAATTCCTGGCATAGGAGAAAATCAGAAGAGGATTCAAACCAAAGTGCACAACAAATATTTGAAACTCGGTACTTCAAAGTAATTACACTGCAGTGTTCCCTGCTTCCACCTGGGAGATATTTGTACCTGTTGGTTAAGGATTAAGCCTCAGGACTTTGATGTATTTGTATAGAAATACACAAATAAATAGGTATATATGTATGAGGCTGAGGGTACCTCTTAATTTTATGAATTACTGTCATTTATATTAATCTCCCCAAATTCTGCAGTGATGATAAATAGATGAACATTCATCAAGGTTTTAGCGGGAAGAGCCAAATCTTATTTATTGACCTTTCAAGTTTCAACTTACTCCGCCTGTTCCTCATTCAAAGGAATTCTGTATTCTACAGTAACACAGAACACAGAATTGAAACCCAGAATACGTTAAAATACTATTTTAAATACACGCCAAGCCTGTAAGATGCTGTAATTCCCAAGCCCAACACCTCACAAGGGCCAAAGTAAACACTGAGCAGAGACATCTCAATTGCTCTGCTGCTGAACAAACCACAGCAGGAGCTGAGAGCCACAGGAGCAGCACATCTGACACGAGCTGTGCAGCTCTTCCAGAGCCCAGCATCATCCCTCAGGCTGCCTGACAATGGTGGTAAAGGCCCAGCCACAGCAACAGCTGTGTCCTTGTAGCTGTGCACAAGGCATTTCACATCAGCTTTTCCAAGGCTTCCTCTGCACATTTTACTCATGTAAATTATTGCAAACTGCTGCAATTTTTTTTCTGTGTAAAGATTTCTATGTGCTCAACCCTGCCCAGTCATTCCTCCTCTGAATTACTGTAGGAACAGAAGGGACATGTCAAAACACAAGTGTGAAATAAATAAATTCCTAACCTCTACCGTCCAAAAGTCTAGAAGATGTCTCAGATGGGATATTTTTGGAACATGAAAGAAGTGCTTTATATTTTATTACACGTTAATGAAGATTTAAGAAAGACCCATAGCCTTACAAAAAAGAAGGAAAAAAAAAGTAAAAATCAGTCTTCTATTTATTGCCAGGGCGTTTAAAGACACACCAGTCTCCCATTACCATGGGCCAGTGAAGTGAATGATCCTCTGTCACATACCATCAAGTCTCAAGGTGCTGTAAAAATTCCACCTATTTCCTTGACAGTCTCAATTACACTGGAGCCATAACCACTCCTTTTCAATAGATTCAAAAGGCAATTTCAGAAATCCGGAGCCACTGGAGTGACATGCTGAAGTGGAGAGGTGAACAGCACCTCTGAGTGAACAGCCTGCTGAGAGTGGGACGAGGCTGCTCAAAATTCTCCCGTGTCTGCAACAGCAGAACATGTAACTGATGAATTTCTGTGAGAGGTCGTTTGGCTACTGTTCAAATGTCTGAAATACTGTAAAATTTGCAAAATCTACATTTTCAGGTAAGCCAGCCAACCCTGTTCATGTCTTGGTGCCAGGGCCAGGTGACCTGTACCAGGTGCTGGAGGCAGCACAGCTCCACTGATCCTCAGCCTCTTCCCCCTTCTAAAACTCACCCACAAAATGTCATCTTACAGAACTGTTTAAAATATTACAAGACCTTCAAGGAAAGTGTGTCTCTCCCTCTTCCCACTAGAAGAAAACCAGCCTGAATTGTTATAAACCAAATTAACTGTGCTACAATGCAGCTGGTTTGGTTTCACATCTCCATCCACAGAAACACCAAGGTCTGCCCTGCAGGACTCCCTTCTGACCTCCTCCTTTCACAGCTGTATTTAGCTTCCAGTGATCTCCATGAACTGACAGGAAAATCCTAATATATGTTTCTCTATTCTGAGTCTGTCAAAAACCCTGTGATAACAGATGGAATCACTACCATGGGTGCAATTCCAGGGGAATGAAATTAATGACTCTAAAATACTTCAAACTCAAAATTTAAACAATAGTTCAGGATGAAATAAAATTATTACAGAAGAATTCCCTTTACTGGGTCATTTGGTAAGTGACAAAAATCTCCTTGGGAACAACTGTGGGAGTGATGATATATACATTTAATATTCAAATTACCAAACACCTGTCAGTTCTCAATGTTTTAGATGAGGTTTCACATGAGTAAACAGTAGCTTAAAAATTATAAGGTGACATGCCCAAGACAGAGATCAGAAAAAAAGCACAAGTAGGTCAAAGCTGGTCCTGATTCTGTCAACATTCACCTACTTTTCCTCAACAGCTTCAGAAAACAATAAGCAATCCAAACCTAAAGAACACACATGCTTTGTTTCTTCAGCAGGGGCAGAAGGGAAGCTCAGCACAGCTCACAGCCTTGGGTGAGGATGTGAATGCCCTGCTGGCAAAAGCACACTGCACGCTCTTGATCCTGACTTTTCAAGTGCAATCAATGAGCAAATATGCTCAGAAAAGCACTCTGATACCTTGAGGTATCTATAATAATTGAAAAACCAAATCAAATGTACCTTCCACTTCATAATTAAAATCTGCTTCTAGTTAAGCTCTTAGGTAGAACTCTTACTGTCTTCAATTAAATCAAGTGATCCATGGTAAAACAGATTTTTTAAAATACATTTTTGCCTCTCAGAGTGGCTGTAGGACATTCTCTTTTAGAACAGTGGTGCACAAAGACGGGCAGAGTGCAGGATCTGGGCTGGTCTTGCTTTAGTCACTGACACAGAAGGATTCCCCAGCACAGACAGACGCTCCCCTCTCCACACACAGTCCGGATCCACAAGGAAAAGATAAAATTCTTTCTCTGCCAAATCATAAATGGCAACTTTCAATGCCTTTTAGATTTAAACCTGAAGAGGGTTCTAGCAGATCTTAATTTCACATCCTTTTATTCCAGCTCATCATGTGAATATTCACTGGTGAAGCAGCACTGGACAGAGCACTAATGATGCAGACCACAGTCCCTTTAAATTAACAGCAATTATTATGTGGGAGCTTCTGCCCCCAACAATTTGAATTTAGACATAAGAATAAAGTAGATGCTAATCATTACTCACTGCCATTTCACTTTAAAAGCTGGGTATTATTTTTATACTAGCCTTGGTTGGCTCTGTGTTTGGTAGTTGGGGTTTTTTTTCATTTCCATATGCTGAACCACAGGAAAACAAAAAGCACCAAACCCACTGGTCTTTACCTGTACATCAAGTTAGCAACAGCAACTCTGAGAACAATGACTTAGAAGACACATGCCCAAAGATAGCTGACAAAACTCTTGGCAGATCTTCATTTCTGGGTCCATTCCTATCTGTCCTTGAGACTGAGATACGAGCTGTGACTTGAAAAATGCGAATTGATCGGGAGACTCCCGACTTCTGTTCAAAACCAGAAATAGTATCTCAATTCCCCCTGCGTTGTTTTGACTGTCTTTATTCTGTTTCTTTGAAGGAGCTGAGAGCAGGCCTGAGCTGCCCCCCTGGCGCTGGGACACCCCAGCACACAGCCCACGTGTGACCTTGGTGTGTGCTCACGTGAGGAACTGTGAACCTGCCTGATGCACAGCCCTTCCTCCGGCCAGAACAACGACAAAACAGCCATTCTGCTTCATCATCACACCCAGCCACAAATCCACATCAAGGAGGTCTGCTCTCGACTTCAAACACACCAGGGACAACACGGGGGAGCCAGAAAGCACTGAGAGGCGCAGGAAATTCTTTTCTTCATTTTACCAAAAAAGCTAGCCTAGGAATTGATACAATTAAGAAAGATGGATGGCAAGCAGCCCAGAAATAATAATGCCTTCTCTTCCTTGTCCTGAAAAGAAATCCTCCTTCCAAAGACTGCTCTGAACGAGCCAAGCAGAACTTACAGAAACATCCAAAGAGAAGTTATACTGCAAGATGAGAACAGCCTTTAAACAATGCTTTTGTCCTGTCACTATGCAATCTCTGGGGGGAAAAAGCTCTAATTGAGGCTTTCAAATAGTCTCACATGGGCTGCCAAGGGCCTTTAAAAACGAAGGCAGGAGGAAGCCAAGCAGGCCCCCAGTTAAAAGGCAGAGACACACTTGTGCTCAGAAGCCAGTGACCTGCAGCTCCACTCCAGACAGGAGTGCCCTACATCAATCAAGGGCCTCAGAATGGACTGGGAGAGAACTTTTTCTGTATTTCCTGTAGTACACCTTAACCCACTAGGAACCAAAACAGCTAAGGCTGGACAGCATGGTTCTCAGAGAAAGGCAGGCCCCTGGCCCAGAGCTCGTGCCAGCTGCCCAGCCCCAGAGTGCCAGCACAGGAGGAACACTGCTCCTTGCTGAGCTGCTCCTGCCTTCCTGCAGTAAGGGCTGCTATTCCAGACAAACACCCTTCAATAGGTACATGAATTTATATCCAACAATAAAGTGCATTACCTGCACTAGCCAACTCCACACACGCAGCCAGGGGAGAGGGCAGAGTCAGCCGCTCTTCAGAAAAAGCACAATAAACTAGCTCAAACCCTGAATGAGTACTTGGCCACCAGCTCAAACCATCCCCAGCTTCACTGGTCCCACTGAGCACAGGCTCTACCCTGGCACCAGAGGCTGGAAAACCCTGAGAGCACCGCCTGGTGGTACCCGGATGATGGAGACAAACTGCTCTGAACCAGGAGCACACAGGATTCACCACTCCAAAACGACAAGGAAACTCAAACACCACTTCTCTGGTGAGCAATTTTTATTTTTTCTGCAACTATTAAAATGTATTTTCATATAAAAGAGAAGGGAGGAAAGAAAATCCTCCTCTAAAGTCCAAGGATTACTACAGCTCCCAGTATATTTCTCTTTTCCACAAAATTTCCTGTAAGAGTTTTTGAACAGAATGCTCTGAATAACCTTCTCTTTTTTCGAATTACACATAAGTACCATCATATAATGTTCTAAGAACATGAAAGAAATAAGAGAATATGTATTTTACACAATGATTCTGCTATAACCATTCTGATGTTATATCCAACAGCATAAAGAGCATAAAAATTCTACTCACACACAAATGCTTCCAAGCCTTTATAGAAAAACACCACATCAGGAAATTAAAGAATGATACTACCAGGACACACTGATTCTGCCACAGCCCTCAAGATTAAAGCTCAAATTCTTACTAAGCACTTTTAAAGACTGTACATGGCCATGTTCCAGAGCTGTAGCCATGGAAGTTGTTTCATATCAAGGCTGGTGTAAGTCTGCCTTCATTTATCCATCACGATTGCATAAGAAAAGATGATGCAGCTTTCAATACTGAAATGAAGTCCAGATTATTCTGGTAGGTTTGGTGAATTGCTCTGGTGCATTTCAAGCAGCATTTTGGCACCTGGCTGTCCTCCCCTGCAGCCCTCCTGTCCCACACCAGCCTGGGCAGCACCACGTGCACTCACTTCACACACTGAGCTCACCTGAACACCAATGGCATTTTTCCACAATTACTGAAACCCCCCAGGCAATTTGTAGCAAAACTGGGGAGCTGTGAACCTGGAGAGCTGAGCTGACAGCTTCACTGATCGAGGCTCTCAGCAGACACAACACAAAGCTGAACCTTACAACATCAGCACCTCAGTGACTTTAGGCGTTTGTGACCATGGGCAAGCTGGGGATCCCCAAATGAGCCCCAGGTCTGTGATGCACAGCTGGAATCCCAGGGCTCACACAGAGTGCACCCACAGGCTGCAGCCCTCCATGTGCCCACAGGACACACTAAGGAAGGCCACGTGTTTCTGGAGAGGAGATGACTTTGCTCTTTTCCAGGTTCCTCCTGCAATGCACTGTGGATGGAGCTCCAGTGATTTCCACAGGGAAATGTTATTTATTTTCTACTATTTACCCCTTGTCTCCAAACACTACTGTTTTCATTTAAGCATGCTGTTGGTAAGCTGCACTTCATATCAAGTACCACAGACAATGGCAGAAAATAAGAAAAATGGGCAGAAGTGATGAAAAAGTCAGAAAAGACAGTGGGGGAAATAAAAATCAAATAAAATATATTACTTATGTTATTTTAAAAAATACTGCTGCAACATTTGCTTTTATAACCCCTCTTAGACAGGTGACGACTATGGTTTGTACCACCTGTAGCTACCACCCATTCAGTGCCCATCCCATCCACTTTTTCCCTGTTACTGCTGATTATAAACAAATGCAATCATCAATAAAGAAAGCATTGATCCCAGAAGTCTCTATCCTTTTCATACATGTTTGTGCTGCCTGCCATCTGCCACTTTGATTTAAGCATCTCCCACCTTACTCAGGGGTCTACTTTTACAAAACAGGTGCAGTAGTTACTCTGACTACCAATAAACCAAAACTTACAGCATCTACTGTGAGATTTTCTAGCGCTCAAAACTCTTTGTGGATGTTTAACATACCTTTTAAAAAAACATCGCCAATTATATTAATGAACACAAATTCCACTTAAGCAAACTCGACACACCTCTGAGCCAGCTTTTCTCACAAGAACAGCTGCATATTACCCACTCCAGACCAGGAGGCAGAACTTTCCAGAGGATTAAAGATACATGAGACCCAGATACAACCATTACAAGTAATCAAAAAACAAACATATCCCCAAGGCTTCCTCCACTTCACCTGCCCTAAGCTATTCTTTCTATCCCATTGTTCCCTGAGAAATGAAGCAGCCCAGGCACATCCAGCAGCCTCCCCCCAGATCCTTTATCTCCTTTATCTCCTGCTTTTATACCCAGCCTTTATCTCCTGCTCTGGGGATCCACACTTTGGGCTGCACCCTCACACCTTCACCCCCCAAAACACCAACAGCTCTGTTTTGCACGAGAGAATTCAACAACTTAAATATCCTCTTAAAAAGAGATGAAAGAGTCGGGGGGAGAGGGAAAAGAACATCTGAAATATGTCTTCTGGAAAATCAATATTAAACTGCAGATCCAGTCACAAGCTGTAACATTTGCAGAATTCAGAGGAAAAAAGAAAAAACACTGAATGCTACCAGGATCTAACTGGATTATCAGCATCCAGTCCTGTGTGGATACAAACAACATCAAGGTCTGCAGGTGCTGCAAAGCAACTTGCATTTCAAGTGACCTCTGAAACGCTGACCTTGGCATAATTTACAGTGAACTAATTTATCCCAAATGGTCCTTGCCCAACTTTGAGGAAAAAAAATGTTATTCACATTCCTTCTTTCTTGCATCATGTTACAAGACAATAATGAACAACTCGTATATTACTTGGATAGAATTTCACCTAATCCCAACGTCTAATTTGAATGCAAGGAGTTATTATATCAATTTCATTTAATTCACTCCATTTGGGAAACAGTCATTTAAATGTTAACAGAATTTTTCTTTTCAGGAAATTTGAAAAAAAGCCCCAACCACTCAAATATATAAAGCTTTGCAAAATTTCCCATACAGAAAAACCTGAATAAGGTCATTGTTCTACTACATTTCTTCACAAATAAGGTCAGAATCCAATTTAGATAAAGCAATCCTATAAAAATACTGACACAGGGATCCAAGGGACCTGCAGCTCCTTGCATTGTGATGGTGAATGTGAAATCTCCACTCCATGCCCACTGCCAGTGCTGCCTCCTTTGCCTTAGGCATCCTCCTGGTTCCCTCCAATAAGTGGATGAAAATGACTCTGCCTCCTTCCTATGAAATCAGTGTCTGTGTGCACCAGACAACAGCAGAACCCACCGAGGCAGAACACAAAGAGTGCAAAACCCGTGGTCTAAGGCCGGCCCCACAGAGCTGGGGGAGGTGATGAGGGGAGACCAAGAGTGCCAAGAGCCCTTCTGTGCCCCTGCTCGTGCCCTGGGCACGGTGCCACGGGCTGGAACGCCCTGGGCCCAGGGCTGCCACCCCAGCCCTCCTGCTGCACCCCAGCCCACAAGGTTACACTACACAGGTCAAAGCAAACCCCTGAACACCTGCTAATGAACAGAGCACTTCCTGTGGTCCAGCACTGTCTTCTGCTAGCAAGTGAGGTTTGAGGGACTGGAAAAAGATGATACAGACAGCTGTAACGTCAGAAAAAACCTCTCCCACCAAAAGTCCTAAAGAATTTCACAAAGGAAAAGTCTGTTGTTCAGCTTTTGCTAAATTCTTCTTGCTTACCAGCCTGGGCATCCTTAGTAGTATTAACTATGCCAAACATCATTGTGGTTTTCAGCAATATCAGATAGCAGAAGGGGAACTTCTCCTGCCACTTCTCAGACTTCTCTGAACCCATAACACCTTTTTTTCCTTAATATACATTCTGGCAATTTTGTCCCAAACCCATTATCCCCACTGCATCCTTGCTCAGCAGGACACATTCCTTTAAAGGAAAGGGAGATTATCAGTTTATCCTGGAAACGTCTTTCCTGCTGCTGTGCTTAGTATCAGTGCTGGGATAAAACCCTCTTAAAATAGTTCCAGGGTCCAAGCAACAATCCATTGTATGCAATATTCTTTTGGAGTTTATGGAGCAATGACTTTGGCATTTTCAGGCCTTTGCAGGCCAGGAAAGAACAGTAGATTAAGGCTAAATTATTTCTGCCCTCAAAGTTATGACAGCCTGAACATGATGTCCTGTCTCAACACCAACAGCCAAACTGTTTGGAACAGTACAGTACTGCCATGTGACCTCCTGAAGAAAAAGGATTAGATTCAAGTACATTAACCCACACACACAATTTCAAATGGGGTAAATCAGGAATTTAAAAAATATTAATTCAAATACTTTCTTCTATTGTCACTTGTAACAGCTTTCCCACAGAGATGCTTAACATGGATTTGACATTATTAAGAGAGATTGCTTGGTTCCACAGTTTTTGATGAACGACAGTAACTTTTCAAAATTAAGAGACACAAGGAAGACAAGTGGAATTCCCGCACACCTTACACTCCTATCCCACTGGAGTAGATATACCCCAGCCAACAGGACATTTCCACATTTCAGCAGCAGTGTACCACCTTGAACCAGCAGCAAGAGTCATTATTCCCTATGTCCCTCCTGCAGAGCCTCTTCAGTGGCTCAGGAACCCTGCATGGAAACAGCACCAGCACCTCTTGCACAGGGACTGAGGCTTCACCCCTCCTTTCAAACCTACCAGCCTTGGCAGGTTCAATTGATACATTTTTTTAATTATCATTATTATTATTTTTTTAGGAATCCCACCAGATGGCAGCAGCATGTCTCCCCAGCAAAACTGGGAGCACTCCTCCAAAGGACAGCTCCTCATTCTTGGAACAGACACAAGACTTCCAAAACTCAGTCCTACTCAGTCTGAACCACAGGGCACAGACAGAGCTTGTCGTTGACACTAAAATCTGGATTTTTTCAGCACTTCAGGAACATGAGAGCAGGGAACACTCCAAGAGCAAATCGCTCTGGTTTTGGCAAATGAGGAACATGACTGGGTTTGCAGCAATTCACCAAGCCAGAGTGTGGGGAAACAAACCTGCAGGACCTGGGGAAAGTCCCTGCACACCTGCCCCTGCTCAGCACACCTTCCCCGTGCCAGGGCAGCAGGCAGAGCAGATGCTGTGCCAGGGACAGCTGATTTCCCCGCAGTGGTGCCCAGCTGAGCGAGGACGTGGCTGTGTGCACAGACACCAGGGCAGCTGCACCCGCAGGGGTTAATAACCAAAGTGCTGAAGCACCAGGCTCTGGCTCTTCACGAGTGAAAAACTCCAGCAGCACATTAGCTACCCCGAAACATCACCGAGTAGCAGACAAATGAACTAATGACAAATGCTAATTCAACTGCCAAGAGAAAATCTCTCTGGGTGAGCTAACGGGAAGTGCAACTCCACACGCTCGTCTGGTGAGCTGAACTGAGCTGCAGGTCAGCTGTACCCCCCAAACAAAGCAGTGACACATCAGAGCAGATGAAAGTCTTGTGCAAATACCCCAACTGTCGATGGAATAACATCCATTTCCCTCAGAAGCACTGATAAAAACTTTTCAGTTACCTATCAGCACAAATAATGCCCAGACAAGATACTGAGAAACAATGAATCCTCCTTCCAAAGTCACTCAGGCTTTGTGAATCCCGTGTCATGCCTGAACCCAAGTGCATGTTGCTCGTGCCCAAGTCACCTCAAACTATAAATACTCAGGTCAGAGTTTACTTTATCTCACATAGCTAAAATTCAATTACGTGGGCATTCTTGCACATTTTGAATGAAACTAAAATTCAGTTTATTTACTGCTTACAGGCTCCTAAATTGAGCCTGCAGTCACCAGCAGAAGTTAACATGAAATGCCGAAAGCTGAGCAGTGCCCACTGAAATCAAACACACGTGAGCAAAGAGGAACTCACTCCCACCAATGACACCCTCGGCCAGTGCACCCCGGCTCTGCCGGAGGGATCCCAGCTCCCAGCTTCTGCTTTTAGCTAACCCCCTCCCCCTCTGTTGTTTTCTCTTTCCCAAGCTGCTGTTACCTCCAAGCCAAGCTGTAGCTGCAGCTCTGCAGGCACAGTCCCCCGGGGCAGCTCTGGCTGCAGGTGTGCACCCAGGGCTCGGGATGGCAGGATGCTTCTGGCACTGTCTTTCCTACCTGATGGCAGTCAGAGCCTTCCTCTACACCTCCCTTCTGCCCCCAGCACTCTTAATGATATTATATTTAAATATGCAAGCGTGACCTTTCATTCTACTGAACATTGTGGAAGCAGATCTCTCTCTGCACCCTGCTTTTTGGCGAGCAGAACTGGGAAAATGAAGACCTGGGAAATGCACAGGCAAACAAAACACCGGTAAAAAGGGCTGATCTTACATAACGACATAAATTTAAGCAAAGACTCTAACAAATTAAGTTATAAAATGCCATACTTTAAAAAATATAGAAACTGATGGAAATACCTTCAGATAATTTTTTACAGCAGATTCCTTGTCAGTTTTCATTCTTTTACACCCACTTTTGAGTGCTGTACCACAGCCAGAGCACGGCAGTGCTGACTGCACAACAGCTCCCCTCCGACTGGGAGAACTCTGCGTTTAAATTAACTGCCCAGCTCTGGGGGCAGGCACTCGAGAGCAAGCACAGCACTGACCTGCACCTCGCTGCTGCAGCTCCCTTGGCCTCTCAGGAAGCACCATTTTGCTACCAGCAGCGGGCTGGTGACGCGTGGCCAACCTGCCAGGCTGGGCTGCAGGCAGAAGGGGTTTTGCTCTCCTGAGGCCTGCCCTGCTGAGCCCTCTGCCTCCGTGCGCTGGTGACCCGGCCACTCCTCTCACTGAAGCTGCAGCTGGCCAGTGCCTAAAGCAAAACTCCTGGGGCACCCCAGAGGCTGGGCTGGGAGCGCTGCAGGGGGCTGGGACACCGCGCACAGCTGCACGCTGCAAACTTTGCATTCGTGCTGCAGGAAGTGCACTGCAACACGCCTGCTCTCCAGAACAACCCCCTGCCAGCCTTCATGCTTCCCAGAGCAGGGCACGCTGACAAACATTTACATACAAATATATATATATATATATATATATATATATATACACTGCTGCCAGCTTTGTGTCGGTGCTCCTGAAGGGCACTAATTACATACATGGCTCTAAGGTAGTCACAAAATGCATTAGGAGAGATTCCACTCCGCTGACAGACTCCTCTGAAACGCAGCTGGGGGATAAAAGGGCCGGAGGCAGAGCTACAGCGAGGCAGGAAATCCCATTTCCATTTTTGAGAGGGGAGCAAAGTTCAGCTGTGCTGTTTTAGGTAGCACACAGCACTACCGCAGGTCAAACCGCCGCGAGACAAAGATCTTGACAGGTGACTGCACAAGGAAGACATTTTCATACGCTTTTCATTTCTGACTCTTAAGCCGGGTCAAAATGAATATTCTAATGCTCATTTGTTAACCTGAAATTTTAGGAAGCACGGCTTAGCTGCACGCTCTAATTAAAGGCACAGAAAGGGCACAAACAAGCTGCATTGTCTCAGAAGAGAACGGCAGGGTGGGCTGTTAGTCAGAGGTGGCTCCTCACCACTGGGAACCTCGTTCTGCCAACGCAAACAAGCGAAGCAACTTTCTAAGAACGGAGAAGAACCAGCAAAAAAACTCTCTGGTATTCTGATTCAAATGACAAAAACAAGGATGGGTTATGACCAGGTAAAGAATGACAAGGAGGCATCGGTTCACTCTTGTCTCTACTCACCAGACAACACCAAAGGCTCCGTATCCGATGGGTCTGTCCGGCTCAATGTCCAGTTGCTGCTGTGGATGTTGTGAGTGCTGATGATGGTGCGCTTTGACCGCAGCAGCTGCTGCAGCCTGTACCTGAGCTGGGGCTGCTGCAGCCGGTCCGGGGGCCTGGCCCGGGGCCGGGGATGGGAAGTACGGCTGCTGCTGCCCGGGGTTCAACATCGCGGCGGCGGCGGCCGCGGCTGCGGCGGCCGCGGCGGCCGAGGAGGCATGCTGCTGCACGGGGTGCACCGCGGCCGCCGAGCCGGCGTGCAGGTGGTGCTGAGCATGGTGGTGGTGATGGAGGTGAGGAGGAGGGAGGTGAGGAAGGTGGTGGTGATGGTGGTGGTGGTGACCTGCTGCTGCCGCAGACGTACCGCCATTGTAAGCCGCCATCATTTTTGCGTTGGCTGTTGTGCCACAAAGAGACATTCAAAAAAAATGCCCTTTGATTGGATAACAACTGGGTCAAGCTGTCATTTGGCCATAAAAATTAAATCTGCTACACTTTAAAAGAAGTTGGGTTTCATCATACACGGCCCACCTTTAAAAACATGGAGCTCCACTGGCCTTATCTCCTCGCGAAGCCAAACAACTCGGGGAGTCTCTTCATGTGTGCGGGCGCCAACCCCTTCCCCAGCATCCAGCCGGGCTTGGCTACTCCAACTCCATCCTTGGGCAGCTGGGGTGGGGCTGGGGTGGGTTTTTTCCTTCACTTTTGGTTATTTTTGTCGCTTTTCTTGTTATAAAAATTAAACACCGTGATCAATCCCCCTTCCCTCCGGAGGGAGGGCTCGGAGCCTCTGCCCTGAACACGCCGCGAGGGCCGGCCAGCCTAGCCCTGCCATTCCCACACCCTCTCCATGTGTCCCCCGAACCTCCCTGAGCCCGGGCACCTCCTACATCGCTCCCTCCTTCCAGACACCTGCTCCCTCCTTCCAGGCACCTGCTCCCTCACAGCAGCAACAACTCGGGACTTTGCAACTTTTCCTTGAAGGCCTGAAACACACACAAGGACGCAGAGAAAGTGAAGGGGGGGCGCAGGGCGAGGAGAGGGGGGCGAGGGGGCTGAGGGAGGATAAACACAGAAAGAGGAAGGGAAGGGCTCCACCGCGGCGCGGCCCCGCCCCCGTGACCCCCGCCGGCCAATCAGCGCGCGCCGCCGCGCCCGGAGCCGCCGAGACCCCGCGAGATTCCCTCACCTCACACAACCCTCACCCCGGGCGGCCCCGCCTCCCTCACCTCCCTGCCACTCACCGCGCGCCGCCGGCCAATGGGCGCTGCTCCTGAGCCAAGTCCCGCCCCCGGGGCCCGCTTTTCGCCCAATCGCAGCCGCCCATCTAATCCAATTAGCCAATGAAGAGAAACGAAAGCCCGAAAAGAGGTTACTGGGCCAATGGCACCGGGAGGCGGGGCGGCGGCGTGACCGACAGCTCTCCTCACCAGTGGTCGACGCCGGTGGGCGGGGAAGGAGCCGCCGCCCCGCAAATCACGGAGCGCGGCGCCGCGTGACGGATGAGGAAGCGGCCGTTCCGCCCGCCCACCGGCGGCAAACGGCCAATGGGCGGAGGAGCTCCGCTGACGGGCGGCGGACGGGGCCAATAGCGCGCCGGGGCGGGGTGAGGTGAGGACGCGGCGCGCGCGGGGTCGCTGTGGGCGCTGAGGGCGCTGAGGGGGCGGCGGGCAGCGCGCGCTAGTGCCGTGAGGGCGGGCAGGGCCGGCTCCCGGTGTGCCCCTGTGCCCTCCCGGGGCCCGCTGCCCGCTCCCGGTGTGCCCCTGTGCCCTCCCGCTGCCCGCTCCCGGTGTGTCCCTGTGCCCGCTCCGCTCCCGCCCGGGCCGCGGTGCCCTCGGGTCCCTCAGCCCCTCACGGCGCTGCCCGCGGAGGGCGTGCGGCTCTGTGGGGTTCGGGGCCTGTTTTTCCAGTCTCTGAGGAGCCGAGAGCGGCAGTGCGGGGCTGGCAGCGGGCTGTGGCAGCAGCGTGTCACGCCGCGCGTGAGCTGCCCTTGGCAGGAGAGGGACATAAAGCGCTAGTGAGAGGCTGTGGGTGCTCCCAGCAGCACCGCCGCCCCAGGCAGTCCCTGCGAGGCTCCCTGCAGCGTGCTCAGGGGCTCGCCGCGAGGTACGTGTTAACCAGCACCCAAACATTCTTTGGTGCTCGCTTTGGTTCCCTCACGCTATGAGTCTGCACGCTTGGGACTGCAGTGCCTTTGGGTAAGGCATCAGTGTTCCCTCAGACACAGGGGTGGGCTAAAACTCAACAGTTCTAACACCTTTCCTTTTCTCGTGTGAGTATTAATCATATCTGATTAATAGTTTTACCTCAGGAAAACTCCCAGGTTGCTGGAGCCTTTCCCACGGTGGCAGAGTTAAATTACCTGAGGGTGATGAGGAGGTTCCTTCAGGTACTGAAGGAGCAGTGCGGGGCTGGCAGGGGCTGCTCCTCGCTGGCCCTGGCTCCGGTGTGGGGCCCAGCAGAGCCGTGGCAGGACAGCTGCAGGCTGAGGTGCTCCCAGCACATCCCTGCAGGTGCACTCCTGCCAAACGTCCTTTCTGTTCCTCTCTGAAAACTGGGCAGCATCGGGCTCCTCTGCAGGGGGAGGACGAGACAGCGTGAATGGGACAGCCTGCTGTGATTCCCAGAACCTCAGCGCAAAATCTGTGCAGGAATGGGTTTGGTACTTTGGGGATACTTTATAACAATGGGGTTTGGGTGATTTTTGCCCGCTCTTTGAGAATGTAATCAAGAAAATCTTTGCAAGTAATCAAGAAAATCTTGCAGGACTGAAGATGGGTTCCTTTGTTAAAGCTGTCCCTGTTGCTTTAACAACAGGGATATATATCACTGTATATCCCTGGAAATACGGTTACTAATAGTCCAGTCTGGAATTAATCAGAGTTTTACTGTCATGTCACCATTTGAAAAACAGAGACCACACTTTAAAAAAAAAAAAAAAGAAAAAAAAAGGCAAATTTTGGTTTAGAGCCATTTTATATTACCTATTGGAAGAAGAGACAGAATACTTACTCAGAACTCGCGTTTGTAGCTGTCTGGTTGAGGTTTCTGTTGGAGCTGATAACGAGCTGGGTCTGAATACAGCACACCCCAAGGGTTCTCCTGGTTTCTGCTCCCCTTGGCCCTGGGGAGGTGTGTGGGGGAGAAGGAAGGGAGCTGGTACAGAAGGACATAGGGCTGTGTTGGCAGGACTAGAAGGCTTTTAAAACTCTCCCACACATTTTCATTATGGACTTTTCTTTTTCTCTTCTGCAAAACCTTTTCGGGTAGTACAAGGGAGCAGTGGCCCAACAACGTGTATGGGAAGCTGGGTTCTCGGTGTATTTGCAGAGCAGTGTCTCAGTGCCATGATTCAAGTCTAAGCACACAGTGTCACCTTAGCTGCTTGTTCACTTAGCTACTTTACTGGGTAAATAGGTGTCTTGCCTTAGAAGTACCCTGAAAGTGTTGTTAGATGCTATCATGTCAGTGGATTCTCAGCAGCAGGAGAAGTGCAGGGTTTGCAGTCCTGGCACTGGCACGTGTTTCCTGACAGTCCTTGACCAGACCACTCCAAATCTCACTCCCCAGCTTCCATCTGTAAAGTGTTCATGAAATCTGGGACCCACTCTGTTGATTTCAGGTGCACTGAGCGCTGCAGCCACGCTGTTCTGTTTGCCCTTGGAAGCTGCAGCAGCCCTGCTCAGTGCGGGGAAGCCTGGGGAGGGATGCACTCACTTATCTTGGTGCCCAGATGGGGTTCTGTCAGGTGCCAGCGTTGGGTGGCCCACCCTAACCAGTGTATCTGCCTTGCACACTGGGTTCTTAAACACTCTACTGGTGTCCCTGGCCTCTGTCCCACTGTGAAACTTCAGAGCTCTCAGTTCAACTGCTTTTAGGCTGTTCGTGCTGTGAAAGTGAAGGAGGACAAGATCTGGGGTTGATTCATGTGTAAGGAAAAACAGAAGGGTAGTAAGGAAAAGATGAAACTTGCAAAATGCTCACGTAAAGACCCTTTGTTTCCTTGGCAGAGGTCTGTTACTGCATGTACCAGTCAATTCTGTGCATCAGAAACACAGGGCTCACACTTGTTCATTTCTGAAAGTCCACAGCTTCAAGTTTAGTCTTTTCTGACTCTTGAGAGATTTGTTTTCCTCTCGGATTTGACACTTGGTTTGCAGGGGTACAGTCTCTTTGACAGTGCTCTGCATACACGCAAGGGATGGCAGACACTTTGTAATCAGCTAGCCCTGTTTCTTTAATGCTCCTCAGCAGGGTTTAAACCTTCAAATTCTACACAAAAGATTGTATCATCTTGAACAATATAAAATGTAATTGTCCAGTTCCAGACATAACTTGTCAGCATTTTTTTCTTGTCCCACATGAGCTAGCTTTGAAAACAGGACTTGAAATGTTAGAATAAGGCTTTCGATCATGTGTTGTGTATGAATGTCCTTCAGCATTTAGGCATGTAGGGTTTTGTGAACCTTTAATGCAGAAAAAAATAACATTAAGTGGAACAAAGCATAATAAAATGCACAGATTTGTCTCTGATCCACAAAAGGGGTGCTCTGAGCTGCACTATTGATAATTTATCATGTGGGTGTTTGACAAGCCCACACATACCCTGATATAACACTCTGCAGATACAGTCCTCAGTGTTCTGCAACACCCTGGAAATATTTAATTCATAAATCCTGATGCTGGAGCCCTTAAGGTGTCAGAAACATGGTGCTCATGCCTGTGAATCTGAGCAGGTTTGGTTAGTCAGATAAATACCACGCTCCAAATAAAGCGTGATCCTAACGTGCAACAGAATAAGCATATACACGAAATACCAAGGGATTAAAATTGCTGTTCGAGTGTGTTAGCCCTTTTCTTACAAGGAATAATTTTCCAGAGTTTTTGTCTTTAAAACCTTTTCTCCATGAAACTGGAAAAGAATAAATTCCTCCATTAACAAAATTCAGAGAGGAGCAGGGAAAGGAATATTTTGTTTTAGTTATGTATAAAGGTTTCTGTCTTAGCTTTTGAAGGGATGGCAATATTCCTTCATCTAGGAGGAGGGCAGGGTCTGCTTGTGTTGTGGAATGAGGGACAAATCCCTGCCCTGCTCAGGGCAACACTTTAATAAGATAGAGGGAAAAGATTCGAGTAATCCAGCCGAGCAGGTGACCTGTGCTGAGGCTGTCAGTCAGGCCAACAGGCAGAGCTTCTAACCTGAAGTGTTTTCTTGGGAGATTTCTGAAGGACTTGCTGAGTTCTTTCCTGACTGCAGCATTTAAGCATGAACTTGGCTTCAAGTGGGAATGCTCAGGGGCTTACAGTTGGTTTGTAATAATTAGTCATTTATGAACTTAAGCCTGATTGTTTAGTCCCTTCCTAAACACCAGTTGCAGGAGGCAGAGGGGACATCTTTATCCCCTGCTGCTTTCTGGAGAAAGTGTCAGTTCTGCGGTTCTCTCTGTTCTATTTTTCTTTGCACCAGAAATGACCCTGCTGCTCTTTGTCGACAGTGTTTCCTTTTATCCCTCTCCTGGCAGCTGCTCTTGCTCCATTCTGATGTTGGAACAGCAAATGAATTCCCTCTGAAGCAAATGTCAAGCCAGTAAAGATGTTGAAGCAGCAAGAAAATCGTCTCTGTCTCTGAAGACGGAATTGGAGACCTTTGTGAATGAGATGTTCTTAAAATAACTCCACAGTGTGCTATCTTCCCTAGAAGGTGCAGAATTGAAAGCATCACCACAAGGCACTTGTCCTTGTGTGAGCAGCATCCCTAAATGATGGGTTTTGGAGAGGGGAGAGAAGCAGGCTACTTCCTCTTCCTCCTCTCCAGGCAAAAAGTTCTGTTTTTTTGACATAATAATATCTCTTTAAGGGCTTTCTTTATCAGATCAATTCCTTTCCTACCAGGAGAACTAAAGCTTTTCAGCTGTCTGTCCAATTTATCCTTCTGGACTAAATTTCTCATCTTGAGATAACCAGCAGCAACTCTCCCCTCAGGAGATTTGTATCAGTTAGTTCTGCATCACTAATTCCTGTGGTAGTGGGGGACCAGTGGGTTGTAAAAAGCTGCTGTGTAAACAGTTGTGGCTGTTGGGGGTTTGTCTTTACTTTTTTTTGTTTAGAGGTCTGGGTGCCATCTCTGGAGCTCGTGCTTGCCCTGTCCTTGCCTGCGAGGCCGGGCACTGCTGCTCTGCAGAGGGTGTGCAGGGCTGTCCTGGTGAGCTCGGGGCTGTGAGCTGTGCGTGCTGTCTGGCTGCAGAGTGCCCCGTGGCCACCCCCGGTGTCACCAGCCCTCCCATGGCTGCCCAGGTGGCACGTGGGAGTCACTGCCCTGCTGGTAAAGGATGGCAGATGCGGTCTGGCAGGAAAGCAGGTTAGTCTGCAGCTGGAATGCAGGCCAGGCTTCCCCTAATCCCTCCCTTAGCCACAGAAAGGTGGCTTTAATCTATTTGTTCTGCATTCGGTTGTTTTTTCAGCACTGATCTATCTGCAAATGCCATTGCACTGTTAGTCTGTTTCTATCCGTTCCCATTAGCAGATGTGTCGGGACATGAGGCTGTTTTCAGTCACTCAAGTCTAATCCCAGCAGTGCTGTAGGATCTTGGGAATTGCTCTGCATTTATACAGAAGTAAATGATGTATAACGTGTCATTTTTAAGAACCTGCTACCAGCAATTTTAGGATTTTGTTAGACAGCTGATTTTCTTTTTGCTGATGTTTTAGACAAAACTAACTTGATAGGATTATTAGAAGAGGAAAATTAAAAGGACAGAATCATCCAGGAAGCTCATTAAAATGGAAACCCTAAAAAAACTGGGTAATTGGGCATTGATTCTGTCCCCCCTTCACTTTATGAGTAGTATTGTATTAAAATGAAGGATGATGCTTCAACATCTGTTACTGCTGAAACAAAATTATTTGCTTGTTTTTTCCTCTCTACATTCTTCCAGCATCTGTAGATCTATTGTGTGTATTTTTTTATCCCATCTAACACAGCTCCTTCCCAGGGAAAAGGCATCAAAGGCAATGGGATCCTCCTTTGGTTTGGAGGGGGGTTCTGCATTGCCGCTCTCTTGCATTAGCTCCTGGGTGACTGGCTGGGAAATGAATCGTGTGAGCGAGCAGCCAGGGCTGCGCAGGAAGCCCAGGCACAGGTTTGGTGCTCTGAGATGTGTTTATGTGGAACAAAGAAGTTCACAGGCTGTCAGCTGTCTGGCTCCTGAAATATCAGTGTCACATTATGTGATTAAACCTATGCAAATAATTGTCTTTATTTTCTCTTCTCAGAATATTTGCAGGGAAATCACATTTTTTAAAAAGTATTTCACTCTGAAGATGCTTGATAATTGTGCTGGGATTTAGATTTTTTTTTCTTTATAGACTGATTCAATAAATTGATTCTAAATCTAGCTTGCTGAATGTTTGCTATTTTCAATCACTCTGGCTGTGATTATTGTGACAGTAAGCAATATACTTTCTCTAGGTTAAGTTTTGGATATTTGCTAAAATATACATAGTTGCATGTGCCAGTCTTAAAATTCAGTTTATTTACAAGTGTGACGTTTTTCTTTCTCTTCAGTATATGTACTATGAAAATACAATTGCATAAAGGTTCATAGCAAGAAAATAGAAAAAGCTGGGCAATAGATCTGAAATAATATTAGGAAGCATTTTCTGATCTCTAATCATTATGATGTTGTGTCTTCCAGACTTGAAAGTAAGCATGGGAAATTTAAGCATGGTAAAGCACATGATTAAATCCATTCCTATCCAGCAAAATTCTTCAACTTGATTTGAAGCATGTGTATTAGTTATACTAATAACTCATAACTATTCCTTAAACCCAGCCAGTGTCAGACTGACTAAATATTAGAATTGCGAGGTAAATACTGCAGTAAATAAGATAAATATGGGTGCTGGCTTTGCCATGAACTTGTCAATGGTTTTGACTTCTACAGTCATTTTTATGGCACTTGAAATCAGAAAAGAATGGGAATTTCAACTAATTTTTTAATATGCTGAAATGTATTAAGTTACACAAAAGAATCCATATTATAGTAATCCTGCATACATACAGGGAAAGAGTACCCAGCGTGCATGGCAGATGGTTTCAAAGGAAATCCTCGAGAGCTAGGATTAAAAAGCAATTTTCAGCAAGTTTAAAATGGGTCTCCATATTTGGGTCACAGATATTAACTCTTTCACTGCAAACAAACGCGGGAGCAGTCTGGTCAGATTGTTATGGAAATGTTTCTCCCAGTAGAAGCCGACCAGTTTGTGCTGGGGAGGAAAGGTGTGAGCAGGGCAGTTGATTCTGCTCCTGGTCCTGTTCTCACTCCAGTGGGAAGCAGAGTTGTGGCATACATTACAGGGATGTAATGCAATAAATGGGATTCATCACTCCATGAACAAACATTGGCAGCAGACCTCTGAAAAATAATGTGTGTGTGTGTGTGGCTTTGATCTGTGCCCACTGAAACAAATTTCCATAAACACAAATGGATAAATAAGTTTTAGTGTGCTAGAAACAGCAGATTTATACCTGCTTACCTTCAGTAAATTATTACCAATCACTTTAATCAAGTGTAAAGACTTTACAGGTAGCATTTCTGTATTCCTTTTGGATATGACGAGCATGTATGATACGGGATAAGTAAGAAATTGAACAGCAATATTGTTGCTGCATCATAGATGTGAATGAAGATGGGTTCCCAAGTTTTGCTTGGAAATATGTCTGTGCATGGAAAGTAAGCCTGTTTTTCTGAAATACGTTTTAGGGGCACACTAGAATTTTTATTATCTGTTTTTAAAGGTTGTATAAAATCAACAGTATCATGCAGCCATTGTTCAAGGCTGCAGCTGTTGGAAGGTGGCATACAAACGTGCAGAAATCTTGTCACCAATCTGAAGCACAGAAGGGATTGAGTGCAGGTCAGCTTTGCACTGGAGGATCACAAGAAGGCACTGGGCTTTTAGTAGATAAAAATAGGGCAGCAAGTTGGAGATTATTGGCTTTAACTAACTTATACCAGTTAGTAACCGTGTCAGGGGTGTAGTTCACATTTACATCAGTGCTCTTTACACACTTTGGCAGCACAAAGGAACCTCAAGTTTGACATGAACTTTCCTTTAAGACACTAAGTGGAAATTCAAGTTAGACCTTAAGCACTGTTTGTCACTGAACAATGAAACAGAGCAACTGATCCTGTTTTATTGTGTTCCCAAAGCTCAGCTGGGTGTATTTGGAGTAGGTTTGGAAAGCTTTCTGGGCCCAGGTGCTTGATGCAGTTTCTTGTGTGCTGTCTGTTATTGCCTGGATCCAAACCAGTTATTTGTATGGAGAATGCTGTAAAGTAACTATTATGTCATTGTACAGAGTTCTGAGTGTGAGAAACTGTGGCTCTTTAAAGGAGGTAAATGCTTTCTTACCTCCAGCAACTCTTATCAGAAAAAACTGAAGGGTCAGTTCTCCTCAGTCAGAATTTCTCTCTACTTAAATCTTTTTGTAGGGTATATTTTTTAAAGCTTTTCAGAGCAGATGACTGAAAGCAACCACCTGTTCATGTTAAAGCCATACATTCATGTCTGATGTGACTGGTCAGACGAAAATGAAAGCTCCCATAGGGATAAATTGAGCTGTGGATGGGCTTCTCAGCACTTCTTTATTAATGGCACTTCAAGTAGCGAGTTGAGGAGAAACAGATAATGAAAATTGATTCTTCTCTGCAGGTCTCTGGCTTACTTTTGGACTTGGACAGGCCTAATCTGTGAAGATAATTAAAGTTCCTCTACTGTGGATGCTGTAAGTGAATTTTTTGTTGTGTGTCTTGTATCTGGTTGAGAATATGCACCCGTATCAGCATCAACCAAAATATCATGTAGAGAAGCTAGAGGGCTGAAAAAACTGGTGGATGAAGAATGTTCCCATTGGCAGTGACACGGGGTGGTGGCCCTGGCTGTCAGTCAGCATGGCAGCTGAGTTCCAGGTGCCATGATAACATAGTGGGATGTTTCCAATACCTTTTACTATTCAGTAGACTTCTCCCAGAAGAGGCCTGCCCACTTTAGAACCTGAGCCTGTGGCAGCAGAGTCTTTGGAGCATCTGGGACAATGCGCTCCCTAGAGCAGGGAATGGGCTGTAGCTGGCACTGCAGGGAGGCAGAGGGTGGCTAGGAGACTGGGAACAGAATGCCATGGCTTTGACCTTGTTGCAGCATCCCTTTGGCATCCATAGGACACGGTTGTCTGTGGGTTAATTGTCACAAGTGGGGGGAATGACACATTTCTAATTTCTGCGAGGGTGTCTTTAAAACATCTGATGTTCTTACACCAATGAAAGCATGCAAAGAGCTCTTCAGATCCCCATTTTCTCCCCAAAGCTGTGGGAACAATTTTCTGGCTTGTAGAACAAAGAAGTTGGAGCAGATGCCATAGCCAACATCTGCACCTGGCTCACGGAGGAGGCGAATGTTTGGCATAGAAGCTGAGCTCCCTTCTGCCAAGAGAGCCGCGCCGATGCAGTTGTTCAGGGATGAAGACGGCAAAATGTCTTTTCCTTATTGACTCACCAAAGCAATTTTATTGATCTGTCAGAGTAAAAAAATTCTTGGGAAGAAAAATGTCTTTACTTTTAAATATCAGAGTTTAGTCAATGGTTAATCAAATGCTGTCTAACCAACCCTGTTAAGATTTTGGTGGTGTATCACTTCAGTTCCGATGGCAGACACATCACATATGGGTTGCCATTTTGATGGCTTTGAATGGTAATCTGACCCATAAAAACTGAAGCATAATATGCAAACTGATTTTTTTCTGGCCTGCCCTGTTCTTGGTGCCATCTGTGTTAGGATGGAAACGAGCCTGCTCGAAACGTGGGCTGCCGGTTTTGAGCTGATCACAGATGGGTTTGAAAGAATAGCCTTGTGTGCACAAGGAGAGGGAAGATGCTCCTGAGCAGGAAGTTTCACTTGAAGCCATATTATGTCTGCTAAATCCTGTGGCCTGTGGAACAGCTACCAAACCTTTCCCTGAATTCTTCATATGGATTAAGTAAACTAAATTTACCTTCTAAATATCAAGAAAACCCCCACAACTTCTAAATATTGCTCTTCTTCCACTACTGTGTTCTACTGCTGTCATCAATAATGGAGCAGAGTACAGAAAGCTGACATTACCTGACCCTGTCAGGTATTTGCTATGCATCTGTTCAGCAAAACTAGGCACACTAAATTATTTCATGAGTTTTGTAGATTAATTTTAATCTGTAGTGTGAATCCTGTTGACCTTACAGGACTCAGGCTGCTGTTTCTGGATTTCTGTCTTTGACAATTATTAAAAGTCTGTGTTGTAAGTGAAGGTGAGTCCTGTCCTCTGCTGTTGCATCTCAGATCAAAACTTCAGATATTTAAGTGCCTAATTCTCACTGTGGTCAATGAGATCTTGGTTTTCTTCTCATGTTTAGAGCCTGTGCTCTAAAGTTAGAGACTGACTGGCCTTGTCTTACATGGAACCACAAGTGTCCTGGTACTATTTATAATCCCAAGAAACACAGGAAATAATTTTCACAGGTTAGGAGTATAGTGTACAGAACTCTGATTTGTTTTTTTACTCTCTTTAAATCAATGACACTGTTTGAGTGACCATTTCTTTGTCAGAAAGAAGCCTGTAGAAGGTGGCACTCATTGATGAGTTTCATGGTCGTGACACACTTGAACATCCCTCTCAAGACATCTTGAAGCCTTTTATTTCCAGGCTAAATAAACACCAATTTCAGCAATGTCTCATCTACTCCCTTTAATTACTGCTGCTGAGAGAAAGTTTCTGCCAATGCAAATGTGCTATTTTGTCATGTCACATCAAATTGCATCAGCCTTATATTTAGGAACAAAAAGAGGGGGAGGCTGAGACAGGATGTGGCTACAAATGGAACCAAAGGGTTTTCTTAAATACAGGCTGAAAATAGACAATCGAGGCAGTGATGCTTTTTCAAGCAAAAGTCCATGAAAGGGAAAATGAAGGCAGTGACGGCAGAGCCGGGCTGGGGTGGGCAGAGGGAGTTCTGGGGGAGGCAGGGTGCTGGCAGGGAGGGATGCTGAGCTCCTCACTTGCACACACACCCTCGTGTGTCAGCTGGGCACGGGGTGCTTTGGGCTGTGCAAGCCCACAGCTCGAGCCTGTGTGCTGGCTGGAGGAGGAGCTGTGCTTCCCTGCAGCCTGTGCCTGCCCTTTCCCGAGGGTGTCTCCCCATGCAGCAGTAGCTCAGCTCTCCAAACGAAAGACTGTAGGAAAGAGGCATAGACAGAATTTGAGTGGCTGTCCAGATAAGTGTCGGAGCCTTTGAAAAATCCCTCACACCACTTGAAAATGTAGTGTCTCTGCAGAAATAATATTTTTTAAAATTTGTTCTTTAGAAAACATTAGCATCTTCCTCATGGAAAACGCTTTTTGCCCCCTCAGTATTGGGCACAAAAGGATCTGTTGAAATCAAATGCATAAATTATGGATGTAATGGAGCTTGCTTTGAACTGATGAGTCTGATCAGAGCCTGGTGGCAATTAAATCGAGTTCTGAAAGATCAGCTGTGTTTGAGAACCAGCAGAACTCAGGGAGGAAGTGATCTGGGGGTGTGTGAGCAGCACCTACTTAGCAAATTGGAAAAATATTATTCATTTCTTACATCTAAGCACTTGGAATCTCTCCTCAGAAGCAATTGGTGATGATAGAGGTAATATTTTTATTCTTGTCACCAAGGATAATAAAAATGCGGAAGCTTGTGTATTTACAGCATGGTGACAGGGGTGAGTCAAGCAGCATTTCAGGCTGAAGCCAGAGAGCAAAGGCAGCCGGTCTCCATGGCTGGGTGTCACTGGTCCTGCAGGACTGTGAAACGTTAAACAGAATGGTTGTTAAATTCCTCACAAGAGGCAGGTCCGTAGCGCTAACTCCATGCACACAGTGCCTCTGGAGGGGAAGAGGGCAAGGGAAGGGAAGTTTACCTGGGGCTTTGCAGCTGCACAGGGCAGGGACAGCCGTGGGCTCTGTCCTGCCCGGGTGCTGTGCCCTGCTGGGCTGGGGTGCTGTGCCCTGCTGGCCCCCGGTGCTGTGCCCTTTTCGGCTGGGGTGCTGTGCCCTGCTGGGCCCCAGTGCTGTGCCCTGCTGGGCTGGGGTGCTGTGCCCTGCTGGGCCCGGGTGCTGTGCCCTGCTGGCCCCCGGTGCTGTGCCCTGCTGGGCCCGGGTGCTGTGCCCTGCTGGCCCCCGGTGCTGTGCCCTGCTGGGCCCGGGTGCTGTGCCCTGCTGGCCCCCGGTGCTGTGCCCTGCTGGGCCCGGGTGCTGTGCCCTGCTGGCCCCCGGTGCTGTGCCCTGCTGGGCCCGGGTGCTGTGCCCTGCTGGCCCCCGGTGCTGTGCCCTGCTGGGCCCGGGTGCTGTGCCCTGCTGGCCCCCGGTGCTGTGCCCTGCTGGGCCCGGGTGCTGTGCCCTGCTGGCCCCCGGTGCTGTGCCCTGCTGGGCCCGGGTGCTGTGCCCTGCTGGCCCCCGGTGCTGTGCCCTGCTGGGCCCGGGTGCTGTGCCCTGCTGGCCCCGGTGCTGAAGGCCTTGTCTGACCCTGCAGCTGTCCAGGGCTGCTTCCTGCAGGGGGGCAGCAGGGCACGGCCTGAGACATCCTGGTGCTGCTTGCAGCATTAATTTGCATAGAATTCCTTGGATTTCATTGTCATTTAGCCCACTTCCCAAGACTTAGCCACATCTGATTTTTGCTTCCACTGACATTTTCTTTTCTTTTTAAACACATAAGCATTAAAAAACCCTCAGTAAAAATGTGTGTATTTTCACAGCAAGGAAGGCATTTCTGTAATACTCTTTCAAAGCAAATCACAGAAATATTAAATGGGGGAGGAAAAAGATAGATGTTTGGTTTTTATAGTTGGGGTTTGTTTGTTTTGAACTGAATAAGTCTGAAAATACTAGATAAAAACTGCAGATCAAATGAAAAGACTCCATAAGCAGCATCCTCCAGATTGTTCCTCAAAAAAAATCCACCCAACTGACAACAGTACAACAGAACAGTGTTCTTAATTAACATCTTCAGTTAAAGGAGAAGCATTGTGGCTCTCTTAAATGTATTATTAAATCTTCATTGTTTAGGTAATTGGATGGGGACAGACGCTTGTGCTGAGTGCTATGTCAAATTCGTCAGGGCCTGCTGTAATTCTAGTGCACTTGCTGGATTTCACAGCTATTTGTCTGGGCACAGGGGTAATTTGGAGGGTTGAGTGAAGCCAGATGACTGTAATAACTCATTTTGTGTCTTTGGCTCAGTTTGGGGGGAAAAAAAGATGCTATTTATAGGGTATTTTGTATTGTTAAGACTACTGTTCTTCCTGTCTCTCAAAGTTTCTCTGGGTCGCTGTCTCTGCTTCATCACCGATAATTATATCAAATTAATTCAGCATAATTGAGTTAATTATTAGCACTGGAGGTTACCACCAGGACTTCAACTGAACCAAAGCTTTTATCCCCCTTCTCCTGAGGTTTCACCACTTGTAAACAAACCAGAATCATGGGTGAAACCTAAGGCAGCTCCATTTCCATCAAATGCTTTTGCCACTCAGAATTGTCCTGCCATGCTCATTGGCTCAGATGAGTATTGATAAATGCAAAGGAAAAGAGTTCTCTCTCACCCCCCTTCATCTCTGCCAGAGCTCTAAATGAGTGTAGTTACTCAATAGAGTTGTGTGTTGTGTGTCATCAGTCACGAGTGAGCCCTGGACCACCGAGAGCAGATGTCCTGCGGGGTTCCCTTCTCACTGCCCTCACCTTCCTTTTCCTTGGATTCCCTTTGAGCTGCACTAGGCCTTGGAGACTGACAGTGAAGTTTTGGGGAAAACTTGAGCTGTGGCTTTAAGGGCTCAGAAGTGTCCCAAAGACATGGCAGAATCTGCCCCTGATTAGCTGTTGGTATGGAAACAATCCCTGATTAGTGAGCTGGGCCAATCCCCCTAAGAGGCTAAAGGCCCCAGACTTACACATCCTGTAATGCTGCTGCCTATAAACACTGCTCCCAGGAACGTGGGTTGTGCTCAGGATGTGGTGGGTCAAATTCATCCGTGGTTTAATTCCACCACAGACAGGGTTTATGCCAGGAAAGGGGTTGGCTCGGATTATTACTGTGATTGAGAGTGAAGGATTGGCAGATGCTAGATTCCAGCAGGTGTGGATTTGGAATAATAGACATTGAGTTGTTCCTGACACTGCTGTGAAGGATAATGTGAGTTGGGAAGGGCACTCCAGGATGAGGTGTAGATCCCAGGGCAGGACACAAGCCCCATCATCACCATGCCGGGATTACGTGCACAGCCAGGGCTGGAAGGGATGTGCTGGGGCAGCAGGAAAAGGAGGTCACACTGCACTGGGTTTATTCCTGTAGGCTGGGTGGGGTGTTTGCACTAAAGGAAGGCTCAAAGGAGTATGTTAGGTATTTTTGGTTTAAAAAACCAAATGTTCTTAAATCAATAGTGTGAATCACAGTGACTTCTTTTGCTGTTTGAAATTCTGACTCTCCACCTTTACGAGTTTGTCAACTCTTGTACTTTCCTAAGAGGAGCTCTTTCTGCACTGACTGCTCCTTGTTTTACTGTCTTGACTTTTTCTTGAAAAAATCATAAAGTTGAATTACATGAGCAAAGTAAACATATGTTAAAAAATAATGGTAAAATAAACTTTAACCAATTTCAGTCCTTCCTGAACAGTGAGAAACCACTACAAAACCTTATGTAAGCCTTACTATTTTTCCCATGCTTGTCTGAGCCATAGTCCATAGAGTTAATGTGGTCATTAATCAGACTGCATGGTTTTGCCCTTCAAAGGCACTTCCATGCCAGCTGGGTATCTGTCTGTCAAGAACAGTTGTGGCAGCTTATTTGGTGCCCATTTGGATGTTTCAGAAGGTGATACAGCCTCGGCCAGAAAGCTGGTGCACTAACTGACATGAAGTAGTTGGGAAAATCACAATTGCTGAACTGGAACTAAGCATTGGATCATTTAAAAATACAATATTTACAAGAAAGGAATGATCAGGCAGTTTTGGCTTAAAGTTGATAACTCAATTCCTATTCAGGCATGATCCCAAAGGTAAATACGTACAGATTTGGCCACTGTGGACAAGATTAATTTTAACAGCAGTTGTACTGAGCAATTCAGAGCTGAGAAGAAAAAGTTCTTTTGAGACTGTGCTTTTGAGAATTTCCTTTAAGCTGAGATAATGATTTTTAGGAGAAAAAATTGGAGAAGTTTAAATTGCACCTAAACCAGGAAGGTTCCTGTCCTCACTAGTGAGTATGCACCAAAGAATGTTACTCTAATTAGTCTGATCATGCTTATTAATTATACAGAACAAGGTAATCTGGCCTCAGCATGGGCAGCATGTTTCCTCATTGGTGTAGGATTGCAAAAGCCTGAGTGTTTTATTTGCAGTATTGCATGTCTGTGCTGTGTGATACCAAACCAGGCTGTAAGGTAAGACATCTGCCCCGTGGCTTTGGTTAATTTATACAAGTAGTCATTATGCCCAGCTCTAGCACTCTTGGTCATTCTCCAGTTTTATAAATTACAATTCCATATTTTGTATTTATATTTATAATTTATTAGATTTTATATTTCTAAAGTGGTGACATTGTTGAATATCATTAGGCCTGATCCTGATGCTGTAGGACTGCATGGAGGGTGTCCAAGCAGAGGTGATTCCTTGTCAACAAAGAGATCTTCAGGATCTGTCATTTGCCAGTTCTTAACCTTTCATGTGCTCTACAAATATCGTGTGAAGCAAACTTTACACCGCAGGGCTGTGCCCCCCGAATTGTTCTGCAGAGCCACCTGACATTGCTTCTGCCTCGTGCATCAATCGCAGCATAAAGGGGAGAGGAGCAGAAATAGAAGAGAGCAGGCCTGGCTGCCATCCCTGCCGCAAGGGGACTTTGCAGCCCGTGTTTGGAGAGGACAAAACCCCGACAGTGCCGGCCCGGCCGGTCAGAAGCGATCGCATCAAATCGCGGTGGGAGCCAGCGCCGTGCGGCTGCTGGGGCTGACGGCACCATTGTCCGTGCTCACCCACGCTCAGGGCTGGGCTCTCAGTGCCGCCAGCAGGCAGGACAGACAGACGGACAGACAGACAGACAGCTGCCATCCCTGCCGCAAGGGGACTTTGCAGCCCGTGTTTGGAGAGGACAAAACCCCGACAGTGCCGGCCCGGCCGGTCAGAAGCGATCGGCACACACTGGCTGTGTGCCGCGGCACCAGAGCCCCTCTCGCTGCCCTGGGCGTGCCAGGCGCTGCCGTGGCCCGCTGGGGACTGAGGGCAGGTGTGGCAGTGTCACGAGCAGTGATGGAGCTGTGTCCCAGGGTGGGAGTCCTGCCCCTGCTGCAGCCACTCGGGGCTGGATCACAGCTCAGTCTGGGAAACCTGGAAGGGAGCATGGATGTGACCAAGGAGGAACCTTCTGGGTAGCAGCAGTGCACCTGGGTGCCCTCCTGGACTGATGGCACAACATGAACTGAGATGTTTTATAGTTAAAGAGGGTTCAAAAGGCTTCAAATTCCTTTGTTATTTTGGCATTCTTATTTTTCCTGAGATCATGAGGTTTGATAAGGATGGGGAATCATAAATTCCTGAGTTGAGACTTCTGAGGGTGTAATACTTCAAAGTGGTAAAACACATCTCTAGCCAGTATACTGGGGGAGAGGGCTGAGCAGGAAGGAGGAGCCACCCTGTAAACAGCAACAGCTCAGGTAACTCTGCAGTCCTTTAATTAACACTCCTAGTCTCTGGAGCCCAGCTTTGGTGGCTGCTTAACTACTTCGGAGGGATTGGGATCATGACTGTTGAACTGTGGGGATTTGCTTGAAAAACACAGTAGCAGAAAAAAAAAACCTGAGAGCAGTGGCATAGCATGAGCTTCATCAGGGTTCTGCTGTGCACGGGCTCGATTGCCAAACCTGCTAAGGCAGAGTGAAGATTAATTGGCTTTGGTCAGCCTTTGCTTCACTATCTGAATATCATTATCAGGAATGTAAATGATTATGCAATGCAGAGAAATGCCACAATAGTCTCAGTGTCTCCTTTTATACTTGTCTCTTTGTGAACGGGGCTTTATCTAAATGCAAATGTGATTTCAGCCTTCTGATTAGGACATTATACAGTCATCCATTCCAGAAAAGCACAATTAGCGGATTATTTTATTTCTGACTCAACAGTTCTTGGTGTAGATAGTTTGTTTGTTGTGCTGTGCACGATATTTAAGTTATCAGAGGGAGATTTACATTATTAGTCAGGATTATAGCCAGTTTTTGTGAAGTTGAGGGTTTTTGCGTGGCAGATAAAACTGGTAACATTTGTAGGATTCGAGAGGAGATGTTTTCCGAACAAAAGGCAACAGTGCAGATTCTTACTGTGCTTCATTGTCCTTTTTGTGCCAAGAAGGGGGCAAATCACAGCAGAGGCTGTGATTGCATTCCAGTGCATCAGGGTGTAGCATTACCTGTTGTCAGGTGTGCTTGTACAGGGCATCAGTATCTCAGAACTTAACAATGGGCAGGTCATGAGATTATTTCTTATTAAATAGCCACTTTACCAAAACAGCCATGAAGTTTCCCATGTGCTGTGGTAAATTTCCAGTGAAGTTTTCAGTGGATGAAGTTACATCCTAAGAAAAACATAGATCTTTGTGATAAACTTCCCTGTGAAGCTTGTCCACATCACAGCATTTGTAGCATTTTTGGAGCTATGAATCTGTCAGAACTCAAGTGGTTTGGTTTTTAAATTTGAATATGAGAGCCTCATAGGAGTTTAAGTTTGATAATAGGTGGGGTGAAAATTTCCATCTTCAAACCTTTTAGAAAGTCCAGTATTTATGAAAGGCAAAGGATGAAAAAAATTCATCCATGCAAATGTATTTATCACACAATTTGAATTCAACAGCTCATCATTTTCCTATGAAAAATTACTGCAGTGGAAAATTCCTAATTATCTATAGTGAACCATTTTCAATTCTATTGATCAGCTTCATCTTTCCATATCCATATGTTTCCATGACTGGTTCCTTCCTCTCTCCCAGAGCTGCTTTCTGTGTGCTGGAGCAAGCTGTCCTGGACAGTCCCAGCACATGAGGGATCTTTGCATTTGTGACAGGAAATCTATTGCACCACTTAGGTTTAATTAGAGCACAGTGACATATGATGAGTTTACACATCAAAGCCTAGAAACAACTTCACAAATTGGCTCTGGTCCCAAAGTGTATTTTGGGATCTGTATTGAATTTTGGGATGTTTCAGTGTATTAAGTGGGAATATGTGAAATGCAGGGTTGGGTTCTTAGGGTCAGTGGAATTATACAAATTCTTACCAGCCAAGAATATAGCCAAAAAAACTTGTGTGCAAAGTTAAATTTGGGTTCAGATCAATTTGAATCCAACTACAAGTTCCAGTTTTCTGTAGTGGATGATAAAAGCTTCTCTCTCTCATGGGGAGAAGGGCAGGGAGTAATTCAGTCTATGTGTTAGGAGTCACATTGTGGAGCTGCTTGTCTTTGTGCTGCTTGAAGGGGAATCAGGGATCTCTCAGCTGACTGTCGGGCATGTAATCACCTCCCCTACCTGAGTGCCAAAGTGAAATGAATCCAAACCAAAAATGCATGGAGTTGATGCCCAGCATAGGTTTCACTGCAAAGAGAAAAGGATATTTTACAGAAAAAAAACATTGGAAGAAAACAAGAGATGAATGTGTTGAAGCTTGGTGGTATTTGGATCCCATTATGATGAGCATTTATAGGTGCATGGAGAAGAGATTTTCCCCACTGTAACAAGATTTAGTCTGTGCAAATATACAGCCCAGACATGTAATAGTACATGTCGTGATGTACTCTGAAATACATTTGGCTAAAGGACTTAAATTACTTAAGAAAAAGGAAAAAAATATTTCAAGTAACGAGTAGGTATCACAATGGGTGCTAAAACAATGGCTTGCACCTACTTCATTATTCAGTTGTTTATTTATTATCTTCATCCTTAAGAGTAATGATGTAAAAAGTGCCTTTTTCCAAATGTTAATTTAGTTCTTTGCAGATGGCAACCATCTGTTAAATGACAAGGCATTTACAGTCTTTGATTAGCACTTTATAGGACTTGGATGGACTTACTGTTACGACATATAAATATAGTTATGGAAGTGAAACTTGGGAGATTTGTTCTTTTCCTGTTGCTGTTACCAATCCATGTAAGATTTCAAACGTAACAATGTTTCTGTCTCTCTTCTCCTGTATTTATCCATGTTGTTTCCAGCTGAAGCCTTGAAATTCTTGACAGAATGACAAAATAGGAAATACTGTTAAATTCCAGCACCATTTGTAGCCATTATGAGCGTCCTTATTCCAAAAAGACACCATGTGATGAACTCCTAGGGATGCTGGAGGAAAGCACTGGAAGTTTGAAGGGCTTTAAGGATGCTGGCTGTGGGCTGTGGCACAGGTCTGGGTACTCACCACAAGTCACCCTGGCAGTCTGCCTGTGAAACACTGGGGCTGTCCCCATCCCTGGAGTGAGCTGCTCACTCAGTGCTGTGCTCCCCTGAGCAGGACAGCAGGCCACCCCCGTCTGTCTGCCCAGAAACAGCAGGTTCTCACTGGGGTTTGTTCTGAGGTCTCCGCAGGTGCTGCTGCCCAGCCCGGTGTGCCGGCCCGTGCAGGCTGTGTGCTGTGGCTCGGCGCTGCCGTGGCTCGCTGTGCTGCGGGCCGCTGGCCGGGATGCCGCCGCTGCCCGGGGCCGAGCTGGTGCGCAGCTCGCTGCAGCTGTACCGGTACCTGCTGCGCTGCTGCCGCCGCCTGCCCGCGGGGCCCGTCCGGCAGCACTACCGGCACGCCATCCGCCAGGTGCGTGCCCTGCTCCCTGCAGCCCGACACCTTAGCGGGACCGCGGGGCTGCGTGCGGGTGGGTGCGGGACCGCTTCTTTTCCTTTGCTTTCAGTCTGAAACCTGTTCTTCTTGGCTTTCGTCTCTAATTTCTGTGTTAGTCAAGAGAGTGAACAGTCATTACTAACACCATAAACACATATTTTATGGTGAAACCTACTGGTTCCGTGTCAGTCATTTGTATATCCCCCCATTGGGGGAAATCTCATCTGGCTGTTCATATTCTATTCTTCATATGGAAGTAATTTCATGCCTTTGATCATACCCGTTGTCCTCTTTCTATTTTAACATACCTGACAATTTAAATTGTTTTGAATTGAAGTTCTCTGGGGTTTTGTTGTTTATGTATGAAAGGAGTAAGACACTTAACGTGAAATTCCATATGACCAGATTTGTTATGGAAAGAGGATGTTACTAGTTTTACCTTTTTAGACCATCAGTTTATTTGCAACAAATATTTTTCTGAGATCTAAATGCTGTCTTTATTTTGACAACCGTTGTGTTGTTGGAATGTTGCAGAGTTTCAAAGTCCATGCTGATGAAGACGATCCTGAGCGAATCCAGCAGATCATTAAGAGAGCCATTGAAGATGCTGACTGGGTGATGAATAAAGTAAGCGCCTCGGATTGTCTGCATTTTGGTTTCAGTTCAGAACAAAGAAGAAAACATTGGAAAGCAAGTTCTGAATGGTGTATAATGAAGTCAAAAGTTCAACTTTCTCTCTAAATATCTGTGATTTAATTTACTAAGTGACTGTTAAGTCCTTCTCTCTGCCAGTCCATGAAATCCAAATGAGAATTGTTACAGGAGTGAGCACAGATTAGTCCCAGATTATGATATTTTAGCAGCAGGTACAATCTAGTCAATAACTGTGCCTGATCTATTGTTTTATACTCCAAAGGGAAAGCCTCCCAAATTTCAATCTAACTTAAAGAAAATGGACACAAATTTATGTGGATCATGAAGAAGAGTTGTAAATTCTTATTGGTATTAACTTTTACTTAGTTATGTGCTCTTTTCCACAAAAAAAAATCTTTTTTTTTTTTTTCAGTATAAAAACCAGAAGTAGAAGAGGAAGGATGAAACCAAGGAGGACATTGGTAAAGATCCTTAGAGGACTTACAGTCAAGCCCAGTACTGTATTGGAATTATTGCCTGAAGTTTTGTCTTGGATAATATAAATACAATGATTTACATTTCACTGGGATGTCATGAAGCTAAATTAATATTTCTGAAGAAATTGAACTTTGTAAATTACTTTGTATAATCACAGACTTGTAAGTTAAAGCCCAAGCTTGCCTAACATTTGTGTAACTTATTCCATGATACTGTTGGGCCTGGATCACCCCTAGCAGTGCGTGGTAACGCTTGTTGTGTGGGGACAAGGTTCCCCTGCATCAGTCCCCGTGCGTTTGGGGACTGGGTTCATCCTCTGTGTGTGTGACACTGGCACTCTGCTGGGACGGTGGCTGCTGTCAGAGTGCTGCTGAGCCGGGTCTGTGCCCCGTGCGATGCTCTGCAGCGCCGAGGCTTCACTGCAGCACTCAATGAATGTCCTTTGGGCAGGGAGTCCGTGTCCCTGTGGCGCAGCCCTTCCCGCCCGTGCCAGGCCGGGTTTCCCGAGGGATCTCAGCCGTGCCCGCGCTGTGCCCGGGCCGGGTTTCCCGAGGGATCCCAGCCGTGCCCGGGCTGTGTTTCCCGAGGGATCCCAGCCATGCCCGGGCCGGGTTTCCCGAGGGATCCCAGCCGTGCCCGGGCCGGGTTTCCCGAGGGATCCCAGCCGTGCCCGGGCCGGGTTTCCCGGGGGATCCCAGCCGTGCCCGGGCCGGGTTTCCCGAGGGATCCCAGCCGTGCCCGGGCCGGGTTTCCCGGGGGATCCCAGCCGTGCCCGGGCCGGGTTTCCCGGGGGATCCCAGCCGTGCCCGCTGCAGTTGCCGCGGGCCGCCCGCAGGTGGCGGTGCCGCTGTGCCGAGGGCAGGGCACCAAGGGCCGGGGCCGGGCTCGCCGTGGGCCAGCGGAGTTTGGCAGCGCCGCGCCAGAAATGGGGCTGCCGCTGAAGCCCAAAGTGCTGTATCAAAAACACCCCTTTCCTCTGCTAACCCTCCTGCAATTCCTGCTCTCTGTTACACTTCCCTCTGCCTCCGCCACTGTCTCTGCTCACGTATCTTTCACGTCACCCTTATGCACCCTTAACTTTTGTCATCTTTGTTTTACCTATTCCTTAATGCTGTTCTCATCTTGTCTCTCTACCTCCTTTATTTCTCCTCCTCAAATCCTTTTCTGCACCAGATGATACTCAGTATTATGCTGGAGCCAGCCTTCTGCTTAACTTCAGATAAAGCAGGAAGATAATAGACTGTCTCAAAAGAGTAGGTGTTTCTCCATGTGAGGAAAGCCACTTGTCTTTCTACCTGGGTACATTTTTTTAAATTGCAGCCATTCTGGTTTAAACTTGCAAAATAATTTTGTGCAAGTTAGAGCACAGAAAACTTCAACCTTGGCAGTTGACAAGGAATATCCATTATGATCCTGAACACTAATAAAAAACCTCAAGCATTTTTGGTAGAAGCTCTCTGAATGTGCTCATCTGATCAAGACCAGCAAACAGGTGACCTGTGCTGTTCTCCAGGCCTGTTCTCTGTGTGTGGTCTGTAGCACAGAGATGCACTGAATTTTGTGTCACTGCAATAGTGATTAAAAACGCTCAGACTTAGTGGGATTAACAGTGTATGGAAGCATGGAAGCATGGCAGTTTCCTGAGCTTTAAATGTGAGTGATCACACCCCTCTATGGCTTTAGTTGACTTTTGGTAGTGTGAGATGTGATATTTTGTTCAGTTCCAAAAAGGATAATTGCATGTGTTTAAATCATTCTTACATGCCTGTTATTTAATTTATGGCTAGTTCAAGAGGGGAAGGACCATGGAGCTGGAAGGTACAGCCATGGCTTGTCTGCAGCTCCAGATGTCTGAGGTGCCAGCTGGGATGTGGGAGCATCAGACCAAAGGTATGGTAGATGTAATTGATATGGAGGACCAGGATCTGTGAATTTTAAGGTGGGGAAAGTGATAAAGCATTCAATTCTCAGTAGGGTGCAGACAGGGAACATGGTTGGTGAGGCAGGAGACATCATAACTAAATGTTTTGGTAGTAGTAATTCACCTGGAGGCATGAGGAGATATCTGAAGGACTTTTATACAAACGTAATCTGGTTTTCAAAGTAAGACTTTTAATAGAGTCAAAGGTAACTTTATTTAGTTAATATACAAGTAATTTTTCTGATGGTGAGGAGATATGATTCTAACCACTATTTACTTCCTTGTAATAGTAACCCCAGTACCTCAGACATGTTTCTGTAATGACTGGTCTGAAAAGTCCTTCAGCTGCAGAGCTGAGGCTTTTATGTTTTCAAGACATTATACAAATTCCATTCTCCAGCAGCAGAATTTGAGACCAAAGATGTTATAGGAACCCAGATGTAGATGAGAACGTGAACTCTGAAAGGGGTTTTGGGCAGAGCTTCAGTACTTTTGACCAAAATTATTATTCCAAAAAGTTCTGCTCAGAAGTCATTTGACCCTGGAGTTGTCCAAATTTATCACTCACTGACCTGCCTGATCTGAGAGTTACACAATGAGTTCTCTTCCCCTGTGCTTGAGCAGCTCTCTGCCTCTCTGCCACCCAGCCCTGCTGAGCCTGAAGAGCTGTTCCCCATTCCCTTGGTGCTGCTGTGCTGGAATTACTGCCCAGGGTGACAAAGGCACAGTCACAGGCAGCGACCTCCCGGCTTCTGCTGTGGCAACTGGGCAGAAAATAGCAACCCCAGATACACTGGTGCACCTGTGTTCCCATTTTCAGTCCTCCAGAATCTCTGACCATAAGGATGGTGGGTACATGAGGTTGTGTTCTGTAATTATTATTAAAAGTTTAAAAAACTCATGATGCTCACGAGGCAGCTGACAGAGCAAGGATAACGTCAGTAAAAGGAAACAAGTGTATTCACAGGCTTCAGTTTCTTTTTCTGCAATGAGGAACCCATTTCTGTGCCAGTTCTGGTAAGTGATGGACTGTTGATAGGTGATTGCAGTAACCCAAAAACACTGCCAAAAACAGCTGGTTCCAGTAGGATCTTGAGTCAGTAACTTCTCCTAAGTACTCCACAGTTAGGAGTTGAGTGAAGTTAACAGTTCAAATGTTGTGTGCAGGCAACTCTTGATTAAGGTGGTGAGGGTTTCACTGGAGGCTTGCTATGCAAGTGCAAGACAAACACTGGAACAAGGAAAGACAGTGGGAGACATCTGATTAATAAAGTGATATCGTGCTTTACATTCTTGAAGTATGGAGAATTCAGAATTTAAATCCCTTTACAGACATACCAACATCCAGTCTAAGGCCAGAAGCAGCACTGGTGCTGTACTTTCTGGTTTGTGTATACACTGCCTTGGAAACCTAAAGCTGAAATTGTATGTGAATAATCTGTACATTACAAATATGGAAGCAACACATTAAAAGATGGAGCAGTAGCAGGGGGTTGGTCAAAGTATTTTTAGTGTTTATGTTCCTGCTCTTAAGTCCACAGAGAAATGGTAAAGACCACTTTGGTTATTACCATCCTTGGAGCCTCATGCAGAAGCTTCCTGTGTAGTGAAACTCTTTCCCTTTTATTTATTTTTGTAATTCATTAATTCATTTCAGGTTTTAGTGCAGATGAGATTGTAAATTTGTGTTTTATGGAATATCCAGGATAGCATTCTGCCCTTCACGTGCCCAGAGACAAGAACACTTCTGATCACATTCTTGTGTCAGAGGTGTTAGTGATTTCCATTCACACTCACCACCAAAGTCATTTGAGCCCTGTGGGTACTGAATAGAATATTTCCAACCCAGGCCAGGCCTTGCTTAGCACCATTTGTCAGTAATGGAATATTCTTTAAATCATTCTTTAGCACTTTGTAAACTTCCTCACGTGGTGGGTTATGTCACAGGCATTGCTTTTTGTTTAGGGACTCTTGGGCATGAGGACTTGATTCTAAACAATAATCTCTCCTCCATGGTGTTTGGCTCATTTTCAAATGTCATAAGGAAGTAATCTTTACTGTGATGCTGTAAGGAAGAGGAATGCATGCTATTTCTGGGAGAAACAAACAATATTCTCTCACATCTTTTTTAGAGGAAACAGTTTCTTATTTGTAAAAGCTTTTAACATGGCATAAATTGTGCCTTCATATAAAGCTTTGATAAGCTGCAAACAGAACAGGCAGCACATCTGTGAGTCTTAAATACTCAATATCATAATATCTATTCATTGTGAGAGTCCCTGACCTTAAACTGTAAGAAGGAGTCATTGGAGCTGCCTGCTCCACCATGTCGTGTCCCTCAGTGTCACCCAGAGACAGGGGTGGTTTGGGGTGAGCAGTCTAAGCAAGCCCCTGACACAGCACTACTGGGCACGGGCCTGCACTGCCCACTTGGTTCTCCTTTCCTGCAGCACTGCCTGCTGCTCAGGGCTGGTGTACCTCTGCTGGCACGAGCCAGCTGGTGCATCTTTCAGCTTTTGTGTTATTTGGTTAATTTATCTTATACTTCTGTCAAGCCAGGCTTTATGAAATAGTGTTAACTGAAGTATACGCCAGTCATCAAGTACTCCTTTCAGCTTGTGATTAAGCAGGGCAGAAATATTAACTTTAAAAAAACCCTATTCTTTGAGGACTATTTTCTGTTTTCCTCATAATTGTGTTTGATATTTAAAACAGGTTTTTACAGTTTAGAAGCAGAGGGAGGCATCTGTCACTTGCACCTAAGAGCTTAACAGTGTTTGTGTTTGTCACTGGGGAGAGGTCCCTGGCATTGCTCCATGCACTTGTAGAGTCTGACGAGGAAAGTTCTGGGACTGCAGTTTGCTGTCCTCACCTGTGGACACTGAACATACCCCTTCTGTAACTATCAGCCTGGGTGACTTTCCCCCAGAAGAATCTGCCTTCATGTTCTGCATGAGTCCATTCTGAAAAGGATTCATTTGATTTTGGCTTTTTTAATCAGCAGCTTCTGAGCCAGCTTGGTTTGTGTGCTTCACAGAATCATTCAGACAAAAGACTTCCCAGCCCTTGGAGTCCCAGCTGTGCCCAATGCCCACCCTGTCCCCAGCCCAGAGCACTGAGTGCCACATCCAGCCCTTCCTTGGACACCTCCAGGGATGGGCACTCCAAACCTCCCTGGGCAGCCCCTGCCAATGCTTGACAACCCTTCTGTGAAGAAACTCCTTCTGATGTCCACCCTGAACCTCCCCTGGCACAGCTTCAGGCTATATCACTGCCCCATATAAAATATTTTCTTTCAGCTGCAGCTGTACAACTCCAGACTGAGTGGCCTCATTACCTTTGGGCTTCCTTCTGCTGGGGTTCACCATCACCTGTTTAAAAAACACTACACTTAAGATCTTTTTATTGTTACACCTTATATTTTGCACTGTGTCTGGTAGTCATTCTTGTTGAGAGGAGTTTAAAACTGCTGGTGTTTTGATTAATATCCTCCCCTTCTACAGAATGGATTTTAAAAGATGCAAAATTGACAATAAATTATTGTGGCTGATGAGGTTGACTCATGTTCTTCATTAAATAAATCACACAGGATCTGGGATTTTCTCAGTCTTGCTTCAATTTCTTAGCAGTCATTTCATCTACAGAAAGTGATCTGTGTCTCAGCTAGTGTGAAGCAAGGAACAAGGAAAACTGAAAACAAATGTCAAACAGAAGTTCATCTGAAAAATATTGTGTCATGATGGCGGGCACAGGCAAAGGTTGTGTATTTTGGAGCCACCTTCCTTATACTGAGTCAGTCTGGGGACTGACTTTTTATGCTAAAAATAGAGTATTTTGGTTTCCACAACAGTGCAACTGCAAGGGCTGCTTTCTCTTTTATTTTCTGTTTTCCCCTCCCATTTCTAGAGGTCACAGAAATGGTGTATTAAACCACAGTTTACAGTACAGAATGTAGACACCTGTTGAGTCTTGGAACTTTCTCTCCCCCAGGAGCTCTGTTGAGTTTGTCCTTCTCCTAGCTGGAAGTATCTCACATTGCAGTTTTCTGGCCAAGATTTCAAAAGTAATTCTTGGATTGCTTTTGAGGTGCTTAACTTGGGAGACCTTTAAAAGGCACACAGCAGCTCTCAGACAGGTTGGGACTCAGGGGACAAACAGCAGGAAATTGCTTATTCTCCACTAGCATGGCTCTGAGGTAGGGGATACTGACAGGGTAATGATCTTTTACAACTATTTCAGAAACATGGCTTAAAAACATTGAGATCTCCAAATCCTGCGCCCAGCTGACAGAATAGAGCCTGTAGGATGTCACAGTGACACTAGGCCAGGTCTGGTTATTTCTAATTGATTAAATGGAATGAAAAGGCATTAGAGTTTATTAGGAAATTTGAGATGGAGAGCCAGTCCCTGCACTCCAACTTCATTATCCGCATAAGCAAAGGTGCAGATTTTATAGCTGGTGTAATTATACAAAGAATGTACACAATATGAGTGGTATTTAGCATAAAAAGTAACTTGACTGCAATCCATGTCTGGTTGAGAGAGGAGCAGAACCACAAACCCTTTGATGTAACAATGAGGCTTTGAAAGGACTAGATTGGGTACAGTACTGAACCTGTAACCTGCTCACTTTATTGCACTGTATGGGGAGGGCCTTATTTATTTACTTTGTAGGAAGTGTTTTCAATTTTATGAGTCTCTGAAGGAAATCACAGCTCATAGTTATGTAGCTTTGCTCTACAGAACTCCATAACAGTTGTATGACCCTCTGGAATCCATAGAGACTGTCTGTTAAATGGGAGACATCAGTCTTGCCTTAGTGCTCTAATTCTGTCTGGGTCTATACTAGCAAAGGCAGTCTGGATATTGCTTATCAGGATCTTTACCTTCCACGCTGTTCTTGGGTTCTGAGCTGAAGCCACTGGAATCAAAGGCAAAGGCTCCCCTGTACACTCCATGACTTCAGGAGTGTTCACCATCTTAACCCATTTTGCACTACCTGGAATACTCAGAGGAGTGGTGTGCTCAATCATGGTTACCAGAATTAAAAGTGAAACAGTTTTGTTTTTTCAGTTTCACAAAGCATAGTGTCTGCAGCAGCCTGGGTGGACAAGGTCAAGAGGTGGGTGTGATACTGAAGGCAAATATATCCTCCATAAATCATCTTGGAATCCGGGCCCAAAGGCTTCACTTTATGTGAGGGGAAGGCAGAAAGAATTCTGAAGGTTTTTTTGTTCAGTAATTAGTTGCTTTCTTTTCCCATGTTCATATGCTCTTTTGGAAAAATAAATATTAAAATATTTGCTGCTGCCTTTAGTGCTGAAGGACTGCCTTCCTTTTTTCTTATTTTCAACTTCATCAGTGTTAAATCCAGCAGTCTGTTTAAGAATGAGCTGATCATGTGCTGAGCAGTGGTTTATACTGTGCTCAGGACTTGGACACTTCATGGAAGTACAGAAACTGTTGGTCCCAAAAACACCTCTAGGAAGAGGAGTGGTGTGTTCTTTTGGAGAATTCTCAGATTGCAATTGTCTGCAAAGCTGGCACATGAGAAGAAAGAAGGAAATGTCATAGTGGTTTGCAGCTTGTACTGGTCAGAGAGGTCTCTTGAGCTGCCCAAACCTAAAGGACAGTGTTGTAAGTCACAGAAAATTCCCCTTTATTTTCCCTTCTGCCAGGTTTCAGATGACTTAATCAAAAGTAATCATCATAAAAACAAGGTGAGGCAAGGCTGTGTTTTTGACCAAAAAAGGTGCTTTGTCCTGTAAATTACATACACATTCTGCATCAGTTCCTCTTGCTTTGGAGTCTGTGGTCCAAATACCCCTCGCTGCAAGAGTTGGGTGAAACATTTAGACTGAATGAAGTAACTGGTTTGCATCTTATCCTTTCAGAAATTGAGACAAAAATTGTTATGGCTAATACTAGCACCTGCTAATTAATCTGTAACAATCCTTTGATGTGTGTTCTAGCACCATTTATTATAGATTAGCCCCCGTGACTTAACCCGCTCCATAAAGCCACCCATCCCTTTCTAGAACCTGACCCTGTCAACGCATATTCCTCCACATCTTTTTTGTATTTTCAGTAAGTGACTTTTGAAGCTCCCAAGTGGTGTCCCCCATCCCAAATGTAGCTTCAAAGACCATCCTCTCTGTCACTGTGGTCCACAATGAGTTGTCTCAATCAGCAGCGTGTTTGTTCACTGAATGAAAGCCAAGCTAAATAATATGTCTCTAGCCTGGAATTCCTGTAGAAGGAGAGAAGGAAAAGCAGCACCATTGCAGTGTCTGCATCCTTCCCTGGTGAGCTGAGTGCAGTTTGGGCCTCCAGTGCACAAAGAGTGAGTTCAGTGGAGGCCATCGAGGCTGTTGGGGCTGGGCACAGTGCTGCCCCATGAGGAGAGGCTGGAGGAACAGGCCTTGTTCAGCCAGGAGAAGAGGAGCAGCCTTCCCATGGCTTTCAGGTCACTGAGGAGATGGAGCCAGGCTCTTTGCAGGGGTGGAAGATGAAAACCAATTGAACTGGACTTGCAGCTCCAAATCAATCCAAACTGACTAAAAATACTCTGAAGAATGCCATGGAAATTGTCTTCTTTAGTAGGGGAAGGTAGATGGTTGCTAGAGAAGGAGCTGTAAGCTCACACCCCACACCCTCTGGCATCATTTCCCTTTCGGGAAGAGCAGAGGGGAGGCAATTTCCCTCGCATGGAAAGTTTTGAAAATGTGATGTAATTCATGTAGACACTGAAAGTTGTGCAGGCATGGGCAAGACTGGCCTAACTGTAGTGCTTAGCAAGGAGTCCTTAAAAACAACTGAGCTAGTAAAACAGTGTTTATAGATAAAGCAGAGCCATAAAATGACCTGAGAAAACCCCTGTCTCCATGCAGGAAACATGGAAAGCAGGTCAGCATGATTTGGTTTTGTGTAGACTAAGGTACACTGTCCAAAGTGTGACACCTGACTGTGCAGGAAACAACTGAGTAGATCAAGGCAGGTGTAAGGAAAAGAGGCTCAGAGGTCACCAATAAAGAGAAGCACATACATTTTACTGAAGTTGTTCCAACAGTGCTTTGTGTTCCAGAGTAAAAACACCAACGTTTTCAGATTCAGAACTCAAGTTACTTCTATACTTCAATATTCCGTTCTTCATTTTGGCCCAGAAATTTATGGGTTGTTTTTTCAAAGCCAGTATTCAAATCTCTTCTGTTACCTGTCCTTGGTTAGAGATTCTACTGGCCTCAGCCAGTGCTCTGTTACTGAAATTGGAGCTTCTTCTTCAGACCATGATTCTGCTAAAGAAGACGTTTGCAGCTCAGTAGTTCACTGTTACTTTTCAATCATAAAACTATTTTTGCACACATTAATCTCGCAGTAATTTTTTTTTTTCCTGTTCTGCTGTGACAAGCATGCAGTGCAGGAGCAGAAGTACCAAACACTGTTCTATACTTTTTCCAGATCCACATGCCAGCTTTTGCTTATACTCCACACAGGGACATCTTCAGTGTAGTGAAATGATGTCCAGGAGTGCAGGACACAGAGCCTAGTTTGTGACAGCCACATGCAGGACACCAGGTTTAGGCCCAGTGAACTGTTAATTGCTATTTTGCTCCTTTTTTTGCTGTAATTTTGCCTTTGCTGCTGCAGCTGTTGCTGAGGATCTCAGGGGTGAGTCAGGAGGTGTCAGCAATCGCTTCTGCCTGAGCCAACGTGCAGCCAGGCACAGCAAAGTCTGGCTATTGACTGCCTTTGGTTCCCTCACTTCCTCATCCCTGGGAATTTTGGAGAGGTGACTGATGAGGGAATTCTGTTCTTTCTGCATGTCTGAGTTTGGCCTAACTGACAGCGAGCAGACAGGAAGGAATGGGTTTACTGGCACGTCTCTGCAATTTAGCACTCTCCTTAACTTTCGTTTTCACCCTCAGATGGTCATACTGGGAAATATTTCACCCTGCCCTGCCATCATTTGACATTCAATCTTCCACTGGAGAGCAGGTCATGGTAAACAAAACATTGCACTTTCCACACTAAACTGCTGCTTTGAACGTACCTTAAATCTGCAGAAACTGGAAAACAGTCCAGACTGGGCTGGGATCCTACTTTTATTTGCATGTTTTCAAGTGCCAAGGCCTGGATCTTTTATTTTGCTTTTGGTAGAGTTATTATCCCCACTTTATAAGGAACATTTTGAAATAATAAAGAAGCCAGTGAAAAAGGGACTACGGTTAATGGTGAATATCTTAAAGCTCTTAAAGGAATAGTCAGCAACCAGAACACAAACAAACAAACAAACAAAAAACCCACCAAAAAATACCCCAAAGTTGGGAAGATTCAAACCAAACTAATTTTCTTTGGGGAATGAAAAACCAAACCAGTGTAAGAGAAGATGACTGACGGTAGTCAATGAGAGGAGATATTTGGGAACAACAATAGTTATTATTGTTATTAATTGTATCTTTGTCAGAAACCACTGGGTGTGAGAGTAGTTCTAACAAATCTGAGATGCTGAGTGTTTACAGGGTTGCAGGACTGTATTTATTGTGCAGTCACATGCAGCACTGCTGCAAGAGACATCTCAGACAATAGTTACATTGGTTAGGAAAAGAGAGTTAGAAAAAGTTCACTAATAACCTATGAAATGCTGGGACAGTTGAACATCTCTTTGGGTTCCCTGAAGCAGGGAAGATCAGCCCTCCTTGTCATCAACTTTGCCTCAGTTCTTTGAAGACTCAAAATGCCCTGATCTCAGAGGAGCAACCTGACAACCAGAGCTTGATTTGTAAATGTTTTCAGGAATATGACTGCTTGAGCTCATGCAGCATCTTGCAGATATGATGTATGTTATAATATCAGACACAGAATGTGACTCACTTGGAAGGAGATTGCAGAGAGCTGTTTGTTGAAGCTACAAACCATCAGACATTCAGAAACAAAACAAAATTTAAGTCCAGATGACAGCATCGAATAGGTCAAAGTCTGCTCTGAAAGGGCACCTCTTTCATCAAAGTTAATGCAAGGAAAGCAACCAGGTTTTGCACTCTGATATGGCAGAGGAAGAAGTGTCTGTTTAAATGGGCAGAATTGGGTTTTTGAAGGAAAAACCTTCCAAGCCCTGTAGAATATTTGTAGAAGGAGTGGCCAGTGAGCTTGTTTATCAGTTAATCTCTGATCCACCTGAGGATTGAATGGTTCTCTGTTGTTCTTACTGTACAGAGGGAGTTTTATTATTGATTTCAAGTGAGTAAAAAATCAGGTCTTGTTTGAACAACTGGAGTGATTAAGCAGTTCCCTGAATGGCTGTACCTACCTGAGCCAATCCTTTTACAAACTCTCCTAAGGGAAGATGTTTTTCCTCCTCTGGTTATCCCAAATCTGATTTTTCATATCTAATCCCTACATGACCTTTCCTAGATTTCAGCAGTCCCAAGCACAGGGAAATAAGGAGGGTGAATACTGAAAGCTTAGAACCCACTGAATTCAAATAAACTTCTACTAAGATATATTCTTTCTTCCAGTACTAGACATTAAGATTCCCCATGTTCTATAGAAGAAAGGTTAATAAGAAAGGAAAGGATGAAAAGAGAATTTTTTAAACCCTGTTACAAAGTAGTAAATGTAAAAGAAGACTGTAAAGGCAGAATTTTCTTGCATGGCATTGAGTGGCACAGTTCTCACACATCATTTCTGCCTGCTGATTACATCTGCCTGATGACTGGAATATTTTAAACAAAGGGATTCACCTGCTAATTCTGGTGAGAAGAAAGGCACCACATTAAAGGAAAATTCATGAGCAGTGGATGCTAAGCAGCACAGGCTTGATAAAGCCAAGCAGATGAATGCTCAGAAAACTCAAGTCTGTTTATGAAGAGATTCATCTCTAGCAATCCTGGATGGGATGCATACAGGGGATCTCGTGCATGAACACGTGTGCACAGCACTTGCTTTGCCTCTAGAAATGCTTTACACAATCATCTAATATTCATTTTCAAATAGAGAAGCTAGACACAGAGAAGAAAACACCTTGCCCAAGCTTGCCCAGTAAAAGAGTGACAGATGAGAAAAGAACACACATTTCCTCATTTCTCTGGCTGCCTTATGCTTAATTTCTGTAGATCTTTGGTCAGCAACTGTAAATCTTTCCCTAGTTATCAATGTACCTAATTTGATTCACATTATTCAGCAGATTTATTAGTCATCTTTAATTTGTAAACAGTTTCCTTAAAATGGCCATACATAATATGAAGGAACAAATAAGGCAGGTCAAAATCCTTGTTGGGCACTGTCTGGCACCAGACTCGTGGGCTGCAGGTGCCTGGCAGCACTGGGCACTGCTGTCCCCTGTCCTGGGGGGTTCTGCCTTCCAGACTGCAGGGGGAAGCCTGCTTCTGTAAAAGGTACATGTCCACATGCTGTCTGACACTGCAAATCAGCCCAGCAATCCCATCTTCCTCATCCAGCTGTCCCTCTGGTATTCCCACATAAGCATGGTGGGCATGGTTTGTACTTCAGGAAGTTGCAGTTTCCTTCCAGTATTCCCAACACTTTGGAAAAGCACCAAGGGACAAATCTCACAGGCAGCAACAGGCAGAACAGGGAGCTCTGGAGAGCAAGAAATTCTACAAATACTCTATTGAGATAGATCCTTTAAAACTTGATAAAAAGTAAGGAAGTATGTGTAGGTGAAACTCAAAATTCCTGTCCTTAGTTATAAGTACATGGTTAGTGCTTTCCTGGCCTGTACTGTAGAGCTCTACAGCTCTGTAACATTTCCCTTGAAGTTGCTCACTCTCTTCCTACAGCCATGGGTGGTGTGCAGGAGGGTGCCTGGAGACTGGCCACAGGGATGAAAGCTGTAAGAGGCCCTCCAGCATTTATTTCTTTTCCTTTTAACCTGTGTGCAAGGCTGCAAACTGTTCCGAGCGATTCCCTGCCCTTTCCAGGAGCAGCAGCAGGAGTGCAGCAGCAGCAGGGAAGGAGGGATGCTGAGAGCAGCAGGCGCTGCCTCCCTCCTCACTCGGTTGTGTAACGCTGCTCAGCCACACACCCTCCACTTCTCCAAGTGGACACGACAGGAATCAGGGGAATCCCCAGCTGCACTGTCCATGTCCAGCCTTGCTCAGAGCTATTTTGCATACAGGGTCTGCACTATAAAATGCTTTTGCCTCCTGGGAGGGATACAGAGCCTGAGAGCTGGAAGGCAAGCAGCTCTGAGAGAGGAGTCTCTCCTGGAGGGCTGGACACCTCTCCCAAAAGCACGGTAAGGAGCACCATGTCCAGGTGTTCATTCTGTCATTCATTTACTGCCACTCACAGGCAAACTAATTACATGGCAAACTGTATCTTTTTTCTGTATTAGGAGCAAAGTGTCAGACTCAGTCTCCTGCTCTAGTTCCAAGCTGTCCAGCTGCTCTGAAAACTTTGTCCTTCCTTTCTGCTGATTTAAAGGTTTGTGCATGCAACTGGTAACACTGGCAGTGCTACCCACAGAACCCCACGGGGCGGGACACAGGGCAGCTTCTTGCTGAGTGCCAGTGAAGGCAAATGTGAGTCTGCTCTCTTTCTTTTTGCTTTTTCTTCTTATTTTTTCTTTTTATTATTAATTTTCTTTTTTTCCTGTTATTATTTTTTATCTTTTTCCTCCTTATCCTCCTTTTCTTCCTTTTCCACCTTTTTATCCTTGTGTATTTTTTAATGTTTGTGTGAGGTTTTTCCCCCTTTTTTTCCTTTTTTTCTTTTTTTCCTTCTTTGTTTCTTTCTTTTCTTCCCCCTCTCCATTTCTCCTCTCTTTTCTCCCTGTATTTTACAAAATTGTACAGCACATCACAGCATTTTTTGTTGCAGAATAATAATTTAGATTTTTTTTCCTATTTTGTGACTGCCGATAAATGCTTATTACACATTATTTCTCTCACCTGGAGTAGCAAACAGTCCTAACACCTTGCAGTTTCTGCACAGACAGTTGGATGGATTTCTCTTCTTGTGTAACCTTATATCAGACAGTATCTTCAGATTCCAGCAAAAATTTAACTTTCACTGTAAAAGTAATCAAAATAAGACATAATTGACATCAGGAATATGTGACAATGTCTCTTTTCTTCCTTTGTCTCTAACTTCTTGGAAACATCAGGTTTGATTTCTGTTATGAACCAGATTCAAATGTTGGGGCTAATTCTCTCTATCCCTGCAATTTACTGGCTTGATCATTCTCTTCTGTCACACCCCTAGCACAAAATCCATCTTATGTTCAGAAATGAGCAGAAAATGTATGTTAAAATGAATAGCATAAACTTTGTGCACTCTTATGTAAATAATATGTGTTACATTGAAATAAGTGCTACATATCTTAAAAACTACAGACTTCAGCCTCTCAGAATCCTGTTTGTCTCTGGCAGGTGGAAACACTGCACAATGGTTAGGATCATATATGAACAAGATTTTTTCATTACTGTGTGATTGACACAGCAACATTGCACATCCCTTTTCTAAGCTTGTGGTCTGCTCTGACACCAATATTTGCTGCTTTACACAACCAGGGGTCATCTGAAATTCTCTTGCCAGTGTTTTAGATTAGTACATGGCTGCATATTACACTGGCAAAGTGTTAGTTTTAGTATCACTATCCTAAGAATTGAGCAATTTTCATTTTAAACACAGGATGTTAGATCAGATCAGTTAGTGGGTGACTTTCTGAGAGATGTTAAAGGGAGTTGCCCTCTTGGGTAAAAACTGACCTTGTTGGGTTTTTTATGTCCTTAGAAGTGTTCCCACATCACACAAAACAAGGTTTCAGCACAGTGAAGTAAAACCACCAAAAAAACCATACGAAATGCTGTGCCCGTGGCAGTTTGTGTTCAAATCTCGTGCTGCCAGGAGCCAGTACCCCAGAGAGAAGGACATCAACAACAACGTGGAGAAAAATAGGAAGATCCATGGGTAAGATCCTGGTTTTAATGGTTTCATAGTTTATCTTTGATTTGAAAAGGGAAGATATTAAGTGGTTTGGGTTCTGGAGAAACCCGCAATGTGTTTCCAAAATACTGACATTAACCAAAGAACTGAGGGTCTCTGGGTGGTGTAACTTGGTAATGAACATTAAACACTTGTGTTGAAGTTAAACAGTCATTGAGGATATAAATCATCTTGCTTTCTCTTTCATAGTCTTAAATTTATTTGGTGAGTTAACATGGTTTCATGTATTCCAAATCTCAGGAGGTGTGTATGCTATAAAAATAGCAAAGTGATTATTTATACTGTAATTAAGTTGGTGAAGTAGTACTGTGATGCAGTTCATACACAACACTGTATAAAATAAGTTGCACATGCATCTTAAATTTCTCAGCCTTCAGGGTGTTAGTTATTTCAGGTTTCATACCCTGCCTCCTTCCTTCCCTTCCACCCAGTGCTCTGGGAAGGGGGTGCTGTGCCTTTTCTGCTGGTTCCTGCCCACTGCCCCTGCTGGGTTATGGCTCAGCACATATTTCAGAGACAGCACTGAGCATCTCCTGCTGCTGCTGAAAGCAAAGCCTAACACAAAGGACGTTGCCTTGTGCTGACTTTTCTTTCTCTCTGTTGAAGCTCAGAAAAGGATGATGCCAAGCTGCACAATCCCAGCAAGAAGCAGATGGAGAGGCTGCCTGTCATAACTTCAGCAAAGCCCAGTGAGGGAGGACAGGTCTGTTCCCAGCATCATTGTTTGATGGTGGCAGTTCACATGAGTGGTGCTTGCTGCTCACAGCTGCTCCACCTTCTCCTGAGAGGTCTGACTGTGGTGGCAGGAGTTGGGACTCTGGGACATCTTTGGGTGAAAGTTCTGTTCTGCGAAAATGGAGCACTGATAAGACTCAAAGGAAGAGGTGATCCCACGAGGACTGGGATGCCTGATTCCTTTATATGCCTTTGAAAACCTTTAGTAACAAACCTGTCCTGTCTCTGAAACTGGTTCAGTGTTTTCCTGAGACTGTGATTATAATGCTCACAGATACTCAGAGGATTTACTGAAATTATAAAGGTATTTGCAGTGGCAGACTCTGTTTGATTAGTACAAAAATACTTTTTTCCTCATTTCATATCAAACTGTAGATTAGCTCAGTAGTTTTGTAGTCAAATAGTCATGTTGGAGCAGATCACATTTATATCTAATTTATTGAATTTAAACTGAAATATTTTGATGTTAACTTTAAATATAAAAGGAAACTGAAAGATATTCAATAGCTCTGAAGACAGTATGCATTTTTGTCTGTTCTCTGCCCAGAATCTCCCTCCAAAGGACATCAAAGTTTCAAACCAAATATCAGGATGTCCAAGACATGTAAAAGTAAGAAACTTGGAAAATGGATCCAGCTTTCTTGACACACTACACCTGACTGCAAAAGAGGTAAAATATGGAAATATGAACAGGGAGTTTTCATAAATTTTAAAATACGCAGAGTGCAACATTGTTTTTTGACATTTGATTGTTTTTCAGGTTATCAATTGCCAGACCAAGGCCTGCCAAGGGTCGATCATGACCCCAAAGGGCCTGGTGAGAGGTACCAGAGATGGGCCAGTTCCACTAGAGGATCTTTTGCCTCAGGCAATAGACTTCCTCAAGCAATACTACAGTTCATTTAAAGAGTAGGTGAACTTGGTTTTTGGGTATAAAATCCTCTACCTACCTGTCTATCTGTGAGCCTCCAGGAGGGTTTGGTTTCTTCACAGCTCTTGGTAACTCTCCTGTTACATAGCATGCATTCAAAAATATGTAAGGACTGTTAAAAATGCCAGATAAACCTGTCATTGCACTTCATGTGCTCCATCTGCCAATCCAAGGCCTTGGGAACACAGGGAAGGACTCTGGACCATGCACTCCTCAGCTCCATCCCTTTGGAGTGTGCTGCATTCCAGTACGTTGAGGACTCTGCCAGAGCATTACCTTCTGCTTTCTTGGGAATAGCTGCACTCACATCAGTCTCAGTGTGGAAAATGCCTTTTGTTTGTGCTGTTCCAAGTAGCTTTTCTCTGTGTTCCTCTCAAGGCTTTAGCCAAAGATTGGAAGGCCAGTGTAGCTTCTCACCCTTGCTCTGTGCTATCAGCATAAGCTCAGTGAGCATTCTGAGAGGGGTTTGTGTTGTCACAAAAATGGCCATGGTGCAGGGGCATCTTGTGCAGGAAATGCTGGAACAGCTGCTTGATGTCCAAGGGCTTGCAGTGACATTCCACATGATGAGATTTCAAGCAACAGTTCAGTGTTTGCTCATCCCATTAGAGAACATTATCAAACTTTCAAAGGGACTCAGCCACATAATGGCCACTTCTTTAGACACTTTGAACTACTTTAAAATCTTTCTTCCCCCTGAATCTTTCTGAAAGTCCCTGTATTACACACAGGCTGTCCTCACCAGCCTATTGTATTTGCACATCCCTGTGTCTCTGCTCATGGCTGTTTGATCACATTGGTTTACACTATCTCATATGCTTGCCCTTGATCTTTCATCTTGCTGAAAATGTGAAAACTCTCAGACAGTGCAGGCTATTTTCATTCTGTCTGTAAGACAACAAAACAATTTTTGTCTCTGCTGTGATAAATATTTTCTAATGTTTTGACTTCACTGTCTGTTATCAAACTCAAGAATTTTAGTGTTGGTTTCCTTGACAAAGGAATTGCTCAGCACTTCCCTTTAGGAATGAAAATCTTACTTACTTTACTCAGAAGAGCTGTGGCCTTGTAAACACAATGGATCTTTAGAGGACAGTCACTCTCAGCCCACATGTGCCCTGAAACTCACCTGTTCTCTGTTTTTTATTTCCTTGTGATTTTTTTCAAATTCATCTAGAAAATCCAAATTTTAACCAAAAACTTACACGGAATAGCTTGTGGCCAGTCCATGCATGTATTGGCTGGTGAAAGGATGGTGTCACTATTAAATTTCTAGTGTGTTAGTTTCTTAATGGGGCCAGTAGGCTCTGTCCTTACACTCCATAAGGACAAGTCTTAAATCCTGAAGGCAAAATATAAAGAGAATGTCTGCACTTTGAATGAAATTCTCATTGTTTCTTTTCATGGCTGTTTCCTGTTCAAAAGGCCAAAAATCAACGAACAGCTGGGCCGGCTGGAAGCAGTGACCAAGGAGATAGAAACAACAGGAACCTACCAGCTGACAAAGGAGGAGCTGACCTTTGCTGCCAAGCAGGCCTGGAGGAATGCACCCAGGTGCATCGGCAGGATCCAGTGGTCCAACCTGCAGGTGAGCTGTGCAGCTGCACCCAGGCTGTAGCCAAAGAGTCCTCTGCTGTGACTCAGAACAATGGCCTGGCCTTTGCTAGAGCAGGTCACTGTTCCATTGAGGAGGATTCCCTCCTGTCCATGTCAGGAGATTGGCTTCCTTGTAGTTCTCTGCTTTCCTGGCTGAATGAAAATGTGTAGCAGTGTGAGTGTAGGAACCAGGTGTGTCATGGAACCTGGTACATGTTTTGGTCCTTGGTGGGTTGTTATGGGTGAAAATGATGCATATAAGAACTATTAAAATGAACCTTTCCTAGTGGAGCCACAATCTTTCCATTCCTTAAGTGCATAGGAAAAATATGCATTGCTGTTTCAAAATAAGACTTCTTCTTTACATTTCTTTTGGAAACACACAGGTGTTTGATGCACGGGACTGTAAAACAGCCAAGGAAATGTTTGAGCATATCTGTCATCATATTCAGTATGCCACAAACAATGGTAATATAAGGTAGGTCTCTAATTTTAATTTTAAACAACAAAAATCACATCCAGATCTGGCATCAAAAACACATGAAATGATCTATCTAAACATTTTGACAACTTGTCTCTGCTCTTAATTTTCCTGGTACTTAAATTTTCCTCTCATGTCTTCCATCAGCCATCTTGAAAATTTATAACTTTTATGGCTGATCTTACAAAACTTTTTGCAATTCCTCGGGAAAAGAGATGACTTGAAGACTTGGGGAGGTGGATAAAGAGGATGAATGATTTTTTTTTCCACTGCTATTCATTTTAGAAATGTAAAACATTTTCTGCTGGTGCCAGTTTCTGTGTGAGCAGTGAGGATGTTTCCTGTGTCCCGGGCAGGTCAGCCATCACGGTGTTCCCGCCCAGGACGGACGGGCAGCACGATTTCCGCGTGTGGAACAGCCAGCTGATCCGCTACGCGGGCTACCAGAGGCCAGACGGCTCCGTGCTCGGAGACCCTGCCTCTGTGGAGTTCACTCAGGTACAGCCCCACCTCACCAGCACAGCTGCTTCCCATGGTGGCTAACCCACCTCCCTGGGGCTCCTTCCTCGCACGTGGATGCAGAGTGGTAGGGAGGTGAGGAGTGAAGGGGATGTTCTGCCCCACAAGTTCCAGGTGCAGGCTGGAACAATAATTTCCTACAGTTCTGATACAAAAGTGCTGCCCTCCATCTCAGAACAGGGTGAGCTAATACTGTCAGGGGACACAACCAGGCACACAACCTGCTCTTCATCAGCATGGCTCAACATTGTTTGAATGGCGAAGAGAACCTTTCTCACTTAGAATTTACCTCAGTAGGTTTCAGAGGGTTAAAATTCTTTTGCTTTCAGGTCTGGAGGGGAAACCTGAAAAGAACACAAAATGTGCTTTCTGTATTTGCAGTTGTGCATCGAGCTTGGGTGGAAGCCGAAATATGGCCGCTTTGATGTACTTCCACTTGTTCTCCAAGCAAATGGCCAAGACCCAGAAATATTTGAATTACCTCCAGAAATTGTCCTCCAAGTGCCCATGGAGCATCCAAAGTAAGCACACAAGATTTAGATAATTGCATTTTTGCCTCTGCCTCACCTTGGCAGGTTATTGGGCTGTGCCTGTGGCAGTTGTTTCATGAGTTCTTTGTCAGGATGAAATGATGGTAAATCGTCTTGAAAGATAAAATACCTGTTAGAACAATGAAATGAGATTTAAATTAAGGAAGCAAATGACCGTTTTGTTGGAAAACTTTTTTCTCAATCTACATTTCAATTATATTCAGAATTTTAAAAATCCTAATTTCTTATGCTAATGTAATACACATGTAACACTGCACTCATAACAGTGTTTATTGCCTTTCTCTCATTGCTTTTTTCTTCCTGTTTGTTTTGGGACTGGCCTGCAGATTGCAGAACTCTGTAATATGGTTCTGCAGTTCCTGTAGCTGCTGATTCCCAAATACTGCACTGAAAACTGCTGTGAGTTTCTGCAGACCCTGGTCCAGGGGTTCCTCCTAGAACTGGTACTCTTTCTCTTCCTGGGCTTTTCTGCTTTTCAAGGAAAAGACGCCCAAATAATAACTCAGACTGCTTGTTGGGCAGGTACGAGTGGTTCAAGGAGCTGGATCTGAGGTGGTACGCGCTGCCTGCCGTGGCCAGCATGCTGCTGGAGGTGGGAGGGCTGGAGTTCACCGCGTGCCCCTTCAACGGCTGGTACATGGGCACCGAGATCGGGGTGCGGGACTTCTGCGACGCGCAGCGCTACAACGTCCTGAAGGTGACCTGCTGCAGGCCAGCTGGGCTGGGCATGGAGGCTTGGGGAAAGGACACTGGCAGTGTTCACTGGGATGGGAGAGAACCGCTTCCTGCTTTGTGAAGCTGGAACACCCTCAAGAACCACAACTCCAAATTCCAGTTTACTTTTAATGTCAGGTGTTTCTGCTGCCATCACTTTCCCCAGCATGAGACTGACTCTCTTGCCTTCTGCACAACTTTTTCCTGATACAAAGGTGATGAGGCTGAGAAATCATAGGGTCTAAGTTCCATATAGTAAATTTGCTTTTCCCTTTTCTCTCTCTTTATCACATGTAGGAGGTAGGGAGGAGAATGGGGCTGGAAACAAACAAACTGTCATCATTATGGAAGGACCGAGCTGTTGTAGAGATCAATGTGGCTGTGCTGCACAGCTTCCAGGTAAGTCACTGAGTGTGAGATCTGAAAAGACACTGAACACTCACTGTCCCTTTTTCCTCTCACTCAATGGAGATGGCATTATGATTCCAATAGAGTTGTTCTTGATTTTCGCCTGAGAAAGTGGAGGAATCCATATTTCCTCACAGGTAAAAGCAGAAGGAAGAGAAAGAAGCACATGAAGTTAAGGGAAAGATTTTCCATTCTTTTAACACATTTATCTATGTTTCAAAACCTATGTAAAGCCATTGGATTAGTATATGTTATTTTCAATTTCAGTTTAACATATCATGACAATATGAAAAGTGGGAAAAAGTGAGTCAGAGGCTTTGCAGCATGCACTCCCAGTGCTGCAGAGGTAAAATGCTGATGTTAAAGGAAAGATCTAAGAATTCTTAATCAAAGGCCCGCACCTCAATCTGTATCTTTACAGTAACTGCTGATAGTATTTATTTCCCATAAAATACTCCCTTTACTCTGAGTAAAGTCCTTGGAATATTGACCAAAGCAGGAGGATTACTGTAGCCACACCGGGCAGAAGGGCAGAATAGGGCTTTCAATGCGTGTTTTTCTCCCTGCCATTGCTGTAGAAGCAGAACGTGACCATCATGGATCACCACTCGGCCTCTGAGTCCTTCCTGAAGTACATGCAGAGCGAGTACCGCGCGCGCGGCGGCTGCCCCGCAGACTGGGTGTGGATCGTGCCTCCCATGTCAGGCAGCATAACCCCCGTGTTCCACCAGGAGATGTTGAACTATGTCCTCACTCCCTTCTATTACTACCAGGTACACATCATCAAAGAGAAGAACCGACTGTAGCAGACAACCTCAGCGGTGCAGATGCAATATGGGACCTGAGGGAGTCTGGGTGCCAAGCCCTGGTTCATGAAAGTTCACTAGACAGGTTCAGAAGCAGCAGACAGGAGCTATTTTATGTGGGACATGCTGTTAGTTCTGTTCAATTCTCTGGCTTTAAGTAAAATGCAGTTTAGTGCAACAGAGACTGACACCATGTTTTTAATCAGTGGATTGCATATACAGATTCTATTTGATCTGGCCCCTTAAAGATACACAAATTGTTTATTTACTATTTTGCATTCTTTACATAAAGCATAACTTCTTTTTCTTTAAAGGTGGATGCGTGGAAAACACATGTGTGGCATGATGAGACCCGGAGACCAAAGAAAAAAGAAATAAAGTTTAGCATCTTGGCAAAGTAAGTTGTTCAAATAAGATTCTTCATGCTTTGTCCAACTATTCTATTCTTGTAATGTTTCTGCTCTACTTCTTTAAAAAAATTATTACAGTAGGGACCACTTGAGAGGTTTGAATCATAGCCTTACCTGTCCACCCTGAGGTAACATTCCTATCTAAGGTTCTTACTCAGGGCTAACTAGAGTGTGTTGCTTATGAACCATCTTCCAAAGAAAAGCCATGCTCAAGCCCAGTCCTTCCTAGCTTGTTTGTGAATCAACCTGACTTAGTGTAGCTCCATTAAAAGTTGTGACTGTTCTTCCCCAGGGCTGTGCTCTTTGCCTCCTCACTCATGCGAGGGGCAGTGGCCACCAGGGCCAAGGTGACCGTGATGTACGCGACGGAGACGGGCAAGTCGGAGACGCTGGCCAGCAACCTGTGCAGCCTGTTCAGCTGTGCCTTCAGCACCAAGGTGAGCCCTGCAAAGCAGCCACACCTCGTGGAGACAGGAGGCTGGCTTCTGCAGGCTTTTCCATTCTCCACACCTGTGTTTGGAATGTTCTGTAAATACCAGTTGGACTAGAACTTTGATTTTGTATTCATTTAGCATAATGCCGCGTGAGTTTGGTCAGTGGACATCTGAAATATCTAAAACTAGTTCTTATGTCTGCTAGCAATGTCTCATGAGCTTTATTCTTTCCAGATCCTGTGCATGGATGAGTACAATATTTGTGACCTGGAAAAAGAAACACTTCTTTTAGTGGTTACTAGCACTTTTGGAAATGGAGATGCTCCAGGTAACGGAAAGGTAATGTTCACCTCACAAGTGTGTAAGAGACTCAGCTCACCAAAAACAAACATTTCATTTATCTCATGTCCTTCAGTAAGATATGGATCAGGTTTCAGATCAGAATATTCAGAGTATTTTTCTAACTTAAGTATTTTATGTATTTTTATGCAGACCTTGAAGGACTCCTTGCTCAGACTGAAACTGCTGAGAAATAAAATTAGGTAAAAATGCTTTATTGTTTGGTTTGCATGTGATTGAGTCCTTTAGCACTCCATATAGCATAACACAGCAATCTTCTTTTCATCTCCTTCTTCAGGTATGCTGTGTTTGGTCTGGGGTCCAGCATGTACCCAGATTTCTGTGGCTTTGCTCACGCCATTGACCAAAAGCTGGCCCAGCTTGGGGCTTCCCAGCTCACTCCAGTGGGTGAAGGGGATGAACTCAATGGGCAAGAAGAAGCTTTCCGCAGCTGGGCAGTCAGTGCTTTCCAGGTGAATAGAGAAATGCATCTCATATTCTAGTCACCCATCCATTCATTTTAGTTCAGTTCCCATAAAAATGAGGGAAAATGAAGGAAACCAAACATCTGCATTTATATCTGAATTTGGAACTTCCCTCTTCTCTACTGCTTGTCTAACAAGGAGAGGGAACTGGGTCCCTTTTCTATTATTTTTTAATATCCACAAAAAATAGTGTGCAGCCTTTTGGATAATGGAATGCTCAGTATGAACACGTGTGGCATCAAACATTTTTTGCAGTAGATCTTTTTTGGCTATACTGTTATAGAAGTGGAATCTTTCTGAACTCACAGAACCCACACACCAGAGGCAGTAAAAACCAGCAGTGTGTGAAACTGATAGCTCCTTATTAGGGTTATGATAATGCTAAGAATGGGGTTTTTTACTGTCAATAGCCTTTATTTTTGGTTTGTTTTTTTTTTTAATTTAGGCTGCCTGTGACATTTTTAATGTCCGTGGGAGACACAGTATTCAGTTGCCTGCGATCTACACCTCTGAGGAAAGCTGGGACCCTACCAATTACAGGCTAGTGCAGGACTCCCAGCCCATGGACCTGGCTAAAGGTACTGCTCCCACCTTCCCCTCCCTCTGCTGCTTCAGAGGGGCTGCACTCTGAAGGTTTTCCAGAAGTGCTCTTGGCCCTGCTGGATTGTAGAATGCATATCATGAGGTACACGGTGAGATTTAAAAAGACACTGGTTTCCATTGTGTGTTATCTTTCCCAGCACAGTAGCACTGGAACTATCACACACTTGTACAGCCCCAGAGGAACAAAAGCTGAGATGGACTGCTTTTAGTCAGGGAATGGGGCACACACAAATGGCTGGTGGTTGGTCCCTTTCTGGGGCAAGCATGGTTCAGTTCTCCTCTGCGTGTTGTTTGAAGGCATTTTAAACAAACCTAATCACAAGGTTACCATCAGTAACCTTGGTTATTAATTAATAATCAAATTAATTAGTCACGTCTTCTTTTCTCACCAGCTCTTGCAAACATTCATGCCAAGGATGTAATTCCCATGAAGCTGAAATTCAGGCAGAATCTTCAAAGTTCGAAGTCCAGGTATGCTACCTCATTCTTTTGAATATTGCAATACTACATTTTATCAAAAGCTTAAACATCTGAAGTGCCTGGATATAAACATCTTCTCCCTGCAGTTATTACAAAAGATATTGGATTTTTGTCCTGTCCTTAGCAGAAGCATGTGAGCTGTGCAGTCTGCAGTGGGGCAGCACTTCCACTGGCTGATTCCAGGCATGTTTATTCTGTACTGCACAGACCAAGCAGAACTTCAGCTCCCAGTTTGTTTGGATACAAGTACTTCACATGCCTGGACTCTGATTTGTTTAAGTCTCTGTGAAGCCCTAAGCTGGTCTGGTATTTGGTAATGCACACAAGGGAGCCCTTGCCAAGTGCCACTGCAGATTTATTCCTTTCATGTGCAATCCAATGGAAATCCTGTCAATGTAACCAAGATCTGTCTCATTTTCTTTCTTTGCTATGCAGTCGTGTCACCATTCTGGTTAAACTTCACTGTGAGACTAATCAGGAAGTGCACTACCTTCCTGGGGAGCACATTGGGATTTTCCCAGGCAACCAGGCAGAATTAGTCCATGGCATTATTGCACGTGTCAAGGATGCCCCTCCAGCTGACCAGACTGTCAGGCTTGAAACCTGCATTGATGGTAAGCTGGGTCTCTTTAGACAAAACAGCAGAGGATGTTGGACAGATTCCTTTAAAATTCCTAAGAATTTTTGCTGACTGAATTTGATTCTGTGATCCTTTTCTCGAGTTTCAATAGGATTTTGTTGCTGGTTTTTAGTTATAATTCTTGGTTCTGATTTTGCCCTTTCTGGAAAAACCATGACTTCACCAGGGTTTGCAGAGGTACCTGAGGTGACACTAATTCAGTTGCTGAATTGGCCATTGACTGCAATTAAATTAATCAGCAGTTTGCTTATTGCTACATGTAAAATCCTAAAATAGACATACATGTCCTGCCCATCTTTCCCATATTAGTAGGAACAATAATAGGACTCTGGAACCCAGAAAGATGGTTTCCCCAAATGAAAGACTGTGCCTTTCCAAATGGTGTTTTGTTGTCATGAAGTTTCTGTGTCAGATCTTCCCCTTACAAAATGTTCAAAACCTCACAATGACCTCTTTCAGAAGGGGCCTGTGGTCTAGACCTGCTGCACCTCACCTGAAGGGGTATTTTGAAGGACACTGGGTTTTGCAAAGCTCTACAGCTGTCCAATACCTCAGGTGTTGCTAGGTGTCCTTTTCTGTCCCTCATTTCCAGGTGGGTACTGGGCAAGTCACAAAAAGATTCCAGCCTGCACACTACCTGAGGCTTTGACATACCTGCTTGATATCACCACTCCACCCTCCCAACAGCTGCTAAGAAAGCTGTCCCAGCTGGTGACAGCAGAAGGAGACAAGCAGAGGCTGCAGGTGTTGTGTCAGGTGAGCCTTAGGGCTGGAGTTCTGCTTGCACTGCTGTCCCCTGGGCCCTCTGATACCCTTTGTAGCAGAAGCTTCAGAATTTTTGCAGTGAGGGATTTTTATGCCTCTGTTACACATTCTGTGGTCTTAGAAAGCTGGCCACGGTGAGAGAAGGAGGGGTCTGAGGCTCAGCTTGGGTGTGGGAGCAGCATCTGTGCTTCCTGTGTGGTTCTGGGTGGGTCATTGCCCGCCTGCCTCTCTTGCCTCGCCGTGGTTTCTGCTGAGACATCCTTTAACACTCTGCATGTGGAGGGGCTGCAGGGCAGCTGGCACACGTTTTTGTCAGAGAATTTGCTACCCTGAGAGTCAGAGGGATGTGGCTTTAAGTAATGACTCAAAGGCGTAGTGAGTGCTGGCTCCTCCTACCAGGTTCAGGGAGGCTTGGAAGGGGTCAGGACCTGGGACTGCACAATTTCATGGATGTGCCCTGACAGGGAGCTGAGAAATGAATTCTACTGCAGTTTCTGCATCCTCACTGAGAGAGCAGGTGTCTGAGAACATTGGAGTGGGGTTCTGAACTTCTGTGTTCAAAATTAAACTCTTTCTTAGGAAACCCCAGTATTGGTCCTGGCAAAGTTTTGAGAACTCTTTGTTGATTTACCTGCATATTTAATTGAATGTAAAGTAGGAATCTTATTTAATGTCTAAGTGACATTTCAAATGCACCTGCTCTCCTGAGCTCAGTATGACCTGGTAATGTTGTGGTGATGCCCTTTGGCTTTTAGAGCACAGAAGAATACAATAAATGGAAGTTTTACAACAGCCCAAACGTGTTGGAGGTGCTGGAGGAGTTCCCCTCTGCTGAGGTCTCCACAGCTTTCCTGCTGACCCAGCTGCCCCTTCTGAAGCCCAGGTACTATTCTGTCAGCTCCTCCTGTGACTTGACAGCCAGAGAGATTCATCTGACAGTTGCAGTTGTAAACTACAGGACAAGAGGTAACGAACTGTTGTTTTCATCTCTCTCTTAATTAAATGGTATTTAGACTACGCTGTGGTTCAGGAAAAAAAACCTGTCTGCCATACAGCATGAAGCATATCTGTAATAAAGAATTTGTGTTGTCATACCTGCAGGGCAGGTGTTCCCCCTGGGCCAAGATTGCTAAAACATGCACCATCATCAGTGTATCCACGTTTTATAAATCATTACTAGACACACATTTATTTTAAAGCTATAATTTTAAGTATAAAGTGTGCTTTTTTAAAAACAGAGGGCTTTTGGGTGCTATCAGAGGTGTTCTGCCTTGCTCTGCTTTTAGATGGAGAAGGGCCTTTGCACCACGGAGTCTGCAGCACGTGGCTGAACACAATAGAGCTCAATGGAACCGTTCCCTGCTTCATCCGCAGGTAAGGAAATAAACAAATGGTTCAGCTTCTGCAGTGGGTTTTCCTTTGCATATTTTCAAGGGATTGGTGAGTTGAATTTGGAACAGCTGGGTCTGAGAAGAGAGGGAATTCCCTGTCTTCCAGAGATTAGATCTGTTACCATGCCTTACATTTAGTAAAGTTACAAATCATTAGAAAATTCTGAAATAATTCTCTTGCTCTGACCCCATTCTCCACTGCAGAGCAAGGAAAGGGCAGGGAACAGGAGCACCCAGTTCAGCCCCACTGCTGCTGTCACACCGGGGACTTGGGCTGTGCTGCTCAGTCATTCCGGACCAGTTACCTCATTAACACATTGTTGCCTTTTAGCGCTGATGATTTCCACCTCCCGGAGGAGCCGGCCAAGCCCTGCATTCTGATCGGCTCGGGCACGGGCATTGCCCCCTTCAGGAGCTTCTGGCTGCAGCGCCTCTACGACCTGGAGCACAGAGGTACTGCAGGGACCTGGCAGGGCTGGCTCAGGGGCACCCCGGGCTGCAGCCTCAGACACCCCCGGGGCTGCAGCCAGGGCTCTGCAGCCACAGACACCCCCGGGCTGCAGCCACAGACACCCCCGGGGCTGCAGCCAGGGCTCTGCAGCCACAGACAGCCCCAGTCCTGCAGCCAGGGCTCTGCAGCCACAGACACCCCCGGGCTGCAGCCACAGACACCCCCGGGGCTGCAGCCAGGGCTCTGCAGCCACAGACACCCACCAACACCAGCCAAGAGCCCCTGCAGAGGTTGGCACCCCCAGGCTCAGCGGGCGCTGCCCTGGCACAGCCAGTCCATCCCCCAGGGACCATTCCCGTGGGCAGGGGTTCTTTGGAGGGCACAGCCTGTGTGCCAGTCCTGTGTGCCAGTCCTGTGTGCCAGTCCTGTGTGCCAGTCCTGTGTGCCAGTCCTGTGTGCCAGTGGCTGCGCAGGCACTCAGCTGTCTCTGTCCCACGCGGGTTTCAGGGCTCAGAGGAGGGGACATGACCTTGGTGTTCGGCTGCCGGCGGCCAGACCTGGATCACATCTACAGGGAGGAGACTGAGGAGATGAAGAGGAGGGGAGTCCTCAGAGATGTCTACACAGCTTACTCCAGACTGCCTGGCCAAGAGAAAGTAAGGCTGGTTCCTTTGTTCTTTAAGGGTTAACTCCTCCAGAAACATCCCTCAAGTTAAGGTCTGGGCTCTGTTTGTTCTTAAAAAAATGTTAGCATTTTGCTTCAGTGTATTGTGTGCAGGTTTGAGCTCCTTCAAATGAAGGAAAATCCTGTACATTCCAGCACAAGCAAGCTGTGCTATAAATTGCTATAAATATAACCCCTCACTGCCATAGAGAGGCACGTCCAGTGCAAACAGCCTTTGGAACTAGAACTGGAACATTTTCAGAAACCTTGTATTTTGCAGGATTTGATTAACTCATGAGTTAAAAATGAGTTGGCACTGGCCATTTTCCCCCATTTCAATGACATGGTGACCATGGAAATCAATTTTATGTAGAAGAATCTTGACTGGGAAAAACTACAACAGAATAAAAGTTATCCTCTTTTTAGCTCTCCTGGCAGTTAGGAGAGTTTGGCATGTAGAAGAATCTTTGTCTGCTCAAGTTTGATAAAGAGACAGGCCCAGCTTCCAAATCTGAAGACATTTGTCACCTTTGCTGTGGTGCAGGGCAGAGCTGTGCCCTCAGAGCCTTGGTGCGCAGACCCACGCTGGGCTCAGAGGGGCCAGCAGCCACAGCAGCACTGCAGAATCCAGCCGTGCTGCTGTTTTGTTTGCCAGGTGTACGTGCAGGACGTGCTGCAGGCGCAGCTGGAGGCCCGCGTGTGCGAGGTGCTGCAGGGGCAGCAGGGCCACGTGTACGTGTGCGGGGACGTGCGCATGGCGCGGGACGTGGGCGCGGCGCTGCGCGCGCTGCTGGCGCGGGGCCTGCGCCTCAGCCCGCAGCAGGCCCACGAGCACCTGCAGCAGCTCAAGGTACTCCCATGGCCGGTGTCCCTCAGCCCGTGGGCACAGGCAGGCCCGGGCTGTGGCTGCCCCAGCTCCCGGCTGTGCTCGCACGGGGAGCGGGCTCTGAGCCAGCAGCTCGGTGCCCGGCACTGCCAGCGCGGCTCCTGTTCAGGCAGGGTGAGAGGGGGGCTCTGCTCTCACACGGGGGGTCCTGGGGATCCCTTTGCAGGGTGTTGGGAGCACCAGGAGCTTGAGGCTTTATTGAACCAACAGAGGAAAAGTGAGATCAGGGATTTCATGGGCCCATCACTAAGAACCTGGGGCTGGGCTGCTGCTTTTTCAGACCCTCCTGTTATCAGAACTCACCCTGGTGCATTTGTGCCCAGGATTCAGGGAGCTCCCTTTCACTGGCAGTAGCAAAAGTCTGCACACAACCAGTGCTACAGATGCAAAAGGCCTTTTAGTCACTGACCTGATGGATAAGGAGTGGCTGGCAGCATTTCATTCATCTCTTGGGTGTCCTTCTTTTTGCAGAGCCAAAAGCGATACCATGAAGATATATTTGGGGCTGTGTTCCCACATGAAGTCAAAAGAGCTTTGCAACCCACCAGCTGAAGAACAAATCCACTTGTGTTTTAGACAATACTTGCACATTTGTTGTTATTTTCAAAAAACAGAGTCAAATCCTCCTTCTTATACTTGTTCAATCATGCATGTGTATAGGATTGTAGGATTTGGCTCTTAAACTTCAGCCTTAATTAAGTAAAATATTAAATTTAACTTTTGTTGCTATTTATTCTGAAATTTTAATACATCATCTTAATACTGAAAGTGCAAATTATTTTTTTAATACCACCTATGCTAGTATAATCTGGTGGTTTTTATACACACAAGGAAAATCTACAGTTTTGTACTAAGTTAGCTAGAGCTGAAATATTTTTTTTTATGTATTGTTTATCTTTGCTACCTTATTTACATCAGATTGGTTTACTGGCATACTATCTTCACTTGAAAGCAAGTGAGTGCTTGGTTGTGTTGCTGTGATTTGTCTGGCCACATGCCTGGATCTGGAGCAAAGTTTGCAAATGAAATAATAATGTGCTGGTCCCCAGGTGGCAACACCTGCTGCATCCACCTCGATGTGTCTGCTCAGCAGGTAGCAGTGGGGAACTCAGGTACACGAACATCAGCTGCTGTTGTTACAGAGCCTATAGCAGGAAGGTTCCAAAAATTCCAAAGCACTTTGTACATTTGAATTCTATGCTCTGGTTTACTTGATTTGTTTGTAATAAAATCTGTCTTTATATGGAGGCAAAGCGTGTGGGTCAGTTAGCTCCTCTTGCTCTTGGCTCCAGCCTGCACAGGCAGAGGTAACAAGCAGCTCAGGCTGTGGTGAGGTGGGCTTGGCTCCTCCTGAGCTGAGGCATCTCCAGGAGTTTCAGTCTGCCTATCAGCAGTTCTGCATTTTTGTTACTGCCAGGCAAGTGTGAGATGTTCCTGTCGGGTTGGGGCTTTGGATGCCTTTGAGTGCTGCAGGGCAGCTGGCAGGGCTGGAAATGCTCCCTTTGTGCTGGGTTTGTCTCTGCTGGGGTGAGTGCTGGCTGCTCCTGTGTGCTGTGGCTCTCCCAGGCACAGGGACCCCGATGCTGGTGCCTCCTGGGGCAGCTGTGGGGTACAACTCTGAGCAGGGAAACACCAAACTGCTCCAGCCACAGCTAGGGCAGAGCCTCTGTGCTTGGGGACTGGGGTTGGTGTGGTTTGTTTGTTAAAGGAAACACTTCTGCCCTTCAAGTATAATTGAGAATTAACTTTATTATTTCTTTATAAAAGACAACAAAGCTCAACTTATCCTAAGCTTTTTATTGTTTGCATGTGAGATGCAGATAAGATGGATGAGATGTAAAGCTGTGCTTTTACGATGCCCTGGCCCATTCCTGGCAGGATGGCACAAAGCTGCCCTTATTCCCAGCACAAAGCTGCTGGCAGCAGAACCTTCCTGGGATTAATTAGCAGCCGGTAATTGCACTGGCAGTGTGCAGAGCCAGGTCTGCCTGGCAGAGCTCTGCCCCACTCTGCAGGTGGCAGGGCCTTGAGCAAAGGACAGAGAAGGTGCAGAATGGCCCCAGGTGCTGCTTTTGGGAGGGAAGCAGCTCTTAAACACTTCCGTGCTTTGAGAGAACTCCGTGGTGGTTTTATTACCCACTTAATAATGTGACTCATCATATCTGGGAGGGAAAACTTTGGTAATTGCAAGGGGGAGATCAGCTGCTGTCCCTCAGGGAGCACAGGGGTGGAGGGGCTGCTGTGCTGGGGGGTCTCTGTGGGAGGGAAAGGTCAAACCAGGACTCAGTAACACTTGCTTTATCCAGACCAAAGATTTATTCACTGAAAAGATTCCTACATATCCAGAATTCCAGTAGCATAGAATGCACTCTTTTTTTCTTTTTTTCTTTTTTCTTCTGGTTGCATAAACTAATACAGAAACTGTTGTTAATTCTAACAATTTGTAATTAATTTAATAGTAATTCTGGAAGACACTCAGTTCATAGAAAATATAAAAAAAAATTTGTACTGTACAAAGTTTACATCACATTTGAAAAGAAAACGTGTCCATGTTCACCATGTTACGACCATGTACATTCACTACTGACATGTGGCTCCCGTAGCAGCATTGCACAGCATTGTCACATTGAGCTCCACCGGGGCAGGACGTGACACAAACACAACCCAGGACGTGGCTTGGTGTGGGGCTGGCACAGCCCCAGCCCTGTGCCCAGAGCCGGGCTCGGCCGGGTGCCCCCGGCTGCCCAAAACCAAAAACCACCCCACAGACACTGCCTGTCTGCCTGCTCTGGGACAGAGCATGAGATTTGTGTTCAAGGGCAATTTATGGGGTCCCACGCAGCACCCAGGTCAGGCTGGACTGCAATCCCATCCCCCTGTAAGGGCAGGCTGTGAACAACCCTGTGCCAGGACTGGGGCACATCCCACAGTGGGGCACGTCCCACAGTGGGGCACATCCCAGAGTGGGGCACATCCCAGAGTGGGGCACATCCCACAGTGGGCACATCCCAGAGTGGGCACATCCCACAGTGGGGCACATCCTACAGTGGGCACATCCCAGAGTGGGGCACGTCCCACAGTGGGCACGTCCCACAGGGTCCCACCCCTGTTCCGATCTTCCC
>NW_024369262.1:6596609-6610135 GCF_014805655.1 Passer montanus | reverse complement strand
TGCCCAAAACCAAAAACCACCCCACAGACACTGCCTGTCTGCCTGCTCTGGGACAGAGCATGAGATTTGTGTTCAAGGGCAATTTATGGGGTCCCACGCAGCACCCAGGTCAGGCTGGACTGCAATCCCATCCCCCTGTAAGGGCAGGCTGTGAACAACCCTGTGCCAGGACTGGGGCACATCCCAGAGTGGGGCACGTCCCACAGTGAGGCACATCCCACAGTGGGCACATCCCACAGTGGGGCACATCCCAGAGTGGGCACGTCCCACAATGGGGCACATCCCACAGCGGGGCACGTCCCACAGTGGGCACATCCCACAGTGGGGCACATCCCAGAGTGGGGCACATCCCACAGTGGGCACATCCCAGAGTGGGCACATCCCACAGTGGGGCACATCCTACAGTGGGCACATCCCAGAGTGGGGCACGTCCCACAGTGGGCACGTCCCACAGGGTCCCACCCCTGGCCCAGGGCACAGCAGGGCACACAGGGCTCCAGACAGGGCCTGACTGCCCGGGAGGCAGCAAGGCCCAGCCTGTGGCTGCAGGGAGCCAGGGCCCTGCACAGCCGGGCCACTGATCCCACACTGAACGCTCTGCTCTGGCTGTCCCAGCCCTTGGGGCCTGCTTTGTGCACCCACAAACGGGGTGAGGAGCACCCGAGGCTGCTGCAGCAGCAGCTCCTGCCCTTCCCCGCAGTCTGCATCCAGCAGCTGCTCCTGCCCTTCCCTCCCTGGGGCAGGAAGCCCACGCAGGGTTCCAGCCGAGGGGCAGCACCTTTCTTCCCTGCTTTGGGTTTGTGTTGTGCTGCTCTTAATTAAGCAGCACTTTTGGGGAAATTTCTGCTTTAGGCTGCTGACACACGGTAGTGAGAAGAGCAGAGCCCCAGGGGGACAGGGATCAGGACAGCACTGCAGTGCCTGGCCATGCCAAACCCATTTCTCTTTTTGATCTGAGACACATTGAAAAAGCCTTTGTCAACACTTGTAAGAGGCTACAACAGACCTGCACACAGGACTGAGGCTCTCTGCCCAACAGAACTCAGATTTTGTGCCACTTAGCTCCTCACTGAGGGCTGGGGCTTTGCCTGCTCAGAGATCTGGGAGCTCCCCCTGAGCCTCGGGATGATGGTGGGGAAAGGGGAGCCTCTGCTCATGGGGCCTGCAATTGATTTCCAAGGGGATGATGCATCTGTCACCTCAGTGTGGTCACTGGCTGTCACCTCCACAACCTCCACACTGTACACTGGAGGAGGGGGCTGGTTTTGGTTTTAAAACTAACCTCTCAAACAAGTTTGAGGTGTTTGGGTCAGAACCTGACCCAGATATTGCCTTCTTGGTTACAAGATTTGTTATTCTTAAAGGTATTTTTTCCTCAAAGCATCTGCTTTGGTCCTAGGTTCTCAAACAAGGAACTTGCAAGCTCAATCGTGGCCAGCTGTAGGCAGTGGCAACACTCTGTGTGTGTGCAGGGGCTCTGAAGCTCTGTGCAAGCTCAATCGTGGCCAGCTGTAGGCAGTGGCAACACTCTGTGTGTGTGTGCAGGGACTCTGAAGCTCTGTGCCTCAAGGCCTTAGTTACTGCATTATTTAGGGACAGCTTTTCCCTTGTCCTGTTTCTCTTGCCTTTCCCTGCATTCAGACTTGGGTCTGAACTTCAAAAGAAGAATTTGGTCCCTGTGCAGAGCTGTGACAAGTCATGAGTTTATTTTTTAAGGCCAGCAATTCTGAATTCCTCTGGGATTGTGTGAGAAGGAGCAGGTTTCAGTGTGAGTTCTGTGGAGAAGGGCACTGAGTCACTAACAGAGCCAGGCACTCTTCCTGCAGCAGCTCTGCTCTGGTGAAGCCAAATTCAGGGTGACCAGAGCTGGAGCAGCCCTGCTGGAGCAATGGTGCTTTGGCTGGCTCTGCCTTCAGGGAGAGCTGACCTCAGGAGGCCAACAGCTCGCAGGAGCCACGACCTGTTCCACTGCCCTCAGGGCAGAGTGGCTCCTCCTGACACAAGGAGGAACCAGGGACAGCTCAGCTCTTTCAGTGCTGTTTGAGAATGGCTGTAGTTCAACTTGATTCACGGTTTATTATGTTTAAAAAAATATAGTTCACACAAAAGTATCATGTAAACATTGTGAAATAACTGCTGGTGCTCGGGCAGGACACGGGCTGAGCTGATGGTCTCCAGGGGGCTGCAGCCAGGGAGGTTTCTGTGCTGTGTGGGAGCAGGCAGCCAGCACGGTCACAAAGACACCGGGCTACAGCTTGGGGTTACTCGGCTCCAGGATCCCCAAGCCAAATCTTTCAAAACGCAGGACAACTTTGCTACTGTTAATGCTGCAGAGAGTGGGGAGGAGAGGAGAAGGGAGGGGAAACAGTTACTGATGATTCATCTTACAAAGCCACTGCCCTATCACAGGAGCTGAAATGAGTTTGGTTCTGCTCTCGCATCACTTCAGATCACCCAAGAGATGCTCAAGTAATTCAGCAGCAAACACATGAAGTTATTCATGCAAACATTATCAGTGGGAAGAAACTGCACAATCTGATTTGCCCAAGGGGGAGGAGCAGGAAGTTTTCCCAGGTCTCTACCGTGGGTAGAAGCCTGACACTGGTTTTCAGTGGGCACTTCCTTCTCTTGAAGTAGAAGGGAAGGAAGAACTGACAGAATTTTCTTTGTTAGAGAAAGAGGAGTTTTGACAAGGTACATGAACAGGCTAAGAACCCCGAACAGGACAAACCCAAACCCATTTGCTCCTCTCAGCCTCTACAAACATATAAAGGGGTCTCTCCCCTTGCTCTCACACTGCTGGCAGAGCCAGAAGCAATTTCAGCTCAGAGCTTTCCTGAGGAGGCTCAGGGAATGATGTGGGAGCTTGTCCTCAGAGAGCAGAAGCCCCCTTGGTGTGTGCTCTCTGTCCCTGTCTCTGTCCTGTCCCCTCCAGACCTTTTGTAGAAGGCACATGTTTGCTGTGGTAGCTGTGACTCTGCCAAGGCCCTGCACTGAGTCCTTCTGCTGCCCAGGGATGTAAACAGAAGCAAACCACAACATTCCAGGGCCTGCATCTGCACGGGGAGGAGCTGAAGGGTGCTCTTGCTTTCCTCCCTTTTTTTACACAGCTTTGTAGCTGATCCCAGCTGACCCTCGTGGACCTGCCCTGGGCACTGCCCTGGACAGTGCCCCAGCCTGGTTCTCAGTGGGCAAAGGCCCCTCAGCTGCTCCAAGCAGAGCAAGGACCACCCTTCTTTCCACTCCAGGACTGACCCTGGCCCCAATGCTGGCTCTGGGCCTGAGGGAGAACCAGCCTGGCCTCAGCTCCTGCGGTTGGCAGAGCAGTGCTGTGACCATGTCCCTGCCAGCTGCAGTGACAGAGCTGCAGCCCTAAGGACACAGCCCAGAGGGCTGGGGGGCCTGGCAGGACACGCAGCAGTTTGGGGACAGCCCTGAGCTGCAGGCAGGACAGCCCTGCCTTGGTGTGCACCTGGTCAGCCCGAGCAGGCCTGGCCCGTCCCCGAGGAGCGTCCTGCACCAGCAGAGCAGCCACAGTGAGCCAGGAGGGTCCTGCAGACAGGAGTGCTCATGGAAGCTACAGCTCACACCAAGCGACAGGCAGACAGGAGAACTGGATAAAGTGTTCGTTATGTCCATGGGTTAATTTCGTGGTTTGGTTTTGCTTTTTTAATGGAAGGTGATTGTCCAAGTTGCCGGTTAGGATACGACACATGGAAGCATGCAAGGTGGAGCCCGTTATTGCACCAGTAGCTACAACCTACAAAGAAATACGGGAGGGAAGGGAAAAAGACACCATGAGAGTTAGTTTTCAGTTATTTAAAGCAAGCCCTTGAGAACTACACACTGTTCAGCTTGGAGCAGGCTGCAGCAGGGGTTAGTGCAGTGTGTGAAAGGATCTGGGTGAGGTGGGGGAGCTCCATGGCTCAGTGCATGTTCTTTGTGTGAGGGTGAGGCCAGAGTCTGGGGGAAGCCTTCTGCAGTTTAAAGTTGTTGGACATCACTGGTGTGTCAGGGATCCAGTACAAATTGGGGGGAAATTGCACATGAGAAGTGGCAGAATTTTCATCCAAAACTCCAAAGTCCCCGACCCAGCAGAGACCAAACTGCCACGACAGTTCCTGTGTCAAGAGTTTGGGTGGTTCTGATCAGGTGTTGCAGGAAGAGGGTGAAGGATTATAGGAAGGGAAGGGGTGGGTTAAACATCAGAACAAAGAGAAAGTAAATACAAGCAGCTGAGGAGATGACACATTGAGCCAAGGACATGGTGAATGGGCACTGGGCACAGATGTGCCTGTGGCCTCAAACCCACGCAGTCTGAGCACTTCAGAGGGAAACAGTGGCCTGCTCCTGGGTCCTTCCCTTCCTCAGGCAGTACTGCCATACCAGCACAGCACAGGGGAAGTTCTGACCACTTTGGGTCAGTGTGGGCCCTTCCCAATGTTGTGGATATTCTCTGACACAAACAGGGGGATCAGTCAGCTGCTGGAGGGAGGTGAATATGGTGAAGTAGGAAACAAACTGTCTGAGGCTCATGGCTTACTCACATCATTTCCCAGGAACTAGAGAAGCAGAGGAGCAGTGCTCCCACCCTGTCAGGTCTGACAGCCCCAGGAAAGCAAATAAAGCTCAGAAACGACCAGTCAGCAAATTGCATGGCATCAGTGCTGTGACCAGCAGCAGGTACTCACTCAGCAGACTTCCAGAAGTGCCCTGGGTGGGAGAGCCGGCGGTTCAGTTTTGGCAGCTTTTCAAGCATTTCCATGAGGACAGTGAAGCTGGGCCTCTCGCTCAGGTCGAAGGCCCAGCAGGCCGAGAGGATTTCCTGCAGAGGACAGTGGTGGCTCATTATCTCAGTTCATGGGTCAGCTGTGCAGACCAGAAAACTGTCTGAGCACTGGGATGTGTGTGAGCCCAGGCAGACACTGCTCACAGAGGGCCTGGACACTGCCAGAACCCAAGAGTGTCCCATGCTGGGGATGTTCACTGTGCTCCACAGTTACAGGCACAGGCTAAACCTGGTCTCCCATTCCCATCTGTTCTCTTTCCTGCCCTTTCTCTTTTGAGTGATAACAACTCTCTTGAAGCAGCCCGTCTGCCAAACAGCTGCATGAGGAACTCCTGCAGCTGAGGTACTTACATTGACCTCTTTGCCCAGGCTGACAGTGGCAAGGACTTGTCTCACTCCCTCGCCGCTGCCGATCTGCCAGATGAGCGCCTCTGCAGGCTGGCTCCTGAAGGGCCATTCCCGTGCCTGCAGCTCGTACCACACGGTCCTGCAATGCCACAGACGTGTCAGGCCTCTGCCTGCTCCCGACAGACAAAGCACCCAGTGCTGGAACTGTTCCAGCTGCTTCAGCTGAGCTCTGGGAGGTGCCTGAGGCTGTGCAGCAAACCCCTTCCACCCAAGACTTTTGGAACAGGTGAGGAAAACGTGTCCCAGGCTGGAATCCTGAGTCTGAGAGAAGGGGAGCACTGACTGGAAGGCTTAGGCCAGTAGCCAGTCTCACTTAGCAAGCCCTCCTGGTACTCCTGGGTGTTCCTTTCTTACCCAAAGGCATAGATATCTGCAGCTTTGGAGAAAGGCAGCTTGTCTTCATCTTTCCCTGGGGCCATCTCACGGACAATCTCAGGGGCCAGGTAGCACAACCAGTCATGAGGCAGCTTCAGTTCATTCTCCCTCCTGAGTCCAAAAGAAAGAAGCAGGACTAAAACATTGGTGTGGAGGCCATATCTGTGCTGCACCTGCTGCTTTATTTACTCCAATGTTTTTGGTGATGTTTGGTTTCTAATTTTCTTGCCATGTTAACAAATAGGCATGTGTTAACCTGACACTCACAGCTCCTTCCTGGGCTTAAGTTCTGGTTTGTTCTGTGCTCTGAGTCTTAATCCTAACTCTCTAGCTGTGCTACTGCAACTGTAGGAAGAACTCTGCTCAAAAGGAAAACAAAGTGAACATGCACAATGCAAATGAGTGTGTACTAAACCAATGGATGCTTCTCGTGCACTGCAGGAAATGTTTCCCTGTTTGACCATTTGTCATTCCAGAGCTGGAACCAAGCACTGAAACCTCCACTTACCTTCCTTCCTGAACCACACCCGAAATTCCAAACAATCCAAAGTCGGTGATCACAACTTTCCCATTGTCATAGAAGACATTTTTGGATTTCAGATCCTTATGTACAATCCCCTTTGCGTGGAGATACCCCATGCCCTGGGAAACACAGCAGAGATGGAAATGTTTTTGGGGTTTTATTACTTCCAAGCATACTCTGCTTTCTAACACATTTCCCCTTCCTAACTCCAGCGTCAAGGATTAGTTGTAACTGGGGGCAGGGCCCCCGTGGGACTTGTGCAGGAAGGTGTGGGGAGAGGCTGAGGGAGCAGCTCCCAGTCCCGTGTGCAGCTCTGAGCTCTGGCTGAGGCCCTACCCAGTGGCTCCCTTGGCATAACAAGCCCTTACCTTAATGATCTCCTGTGCTATCTGCCTGGTTTTGTTGATGTCCAGGGAGATCTTGGGGTCCCTCACAAAGGAGTGCAGCGTCCTTCCTTTGCAGAAGCTACAGGACATGTTTATATATGAGAAGAGAATTAGCTAGCTCTACAATACATATCTAGTAGAACTAATAGAGCTCTCTCCTCACCTGGTAATGATTGCTAAGTGAGGGGGGTTCATGCAGGCTCCCATGAACAGCACCACGTTCTCATGCCGGGTCTGCCTGTAGTTCATCACCTCCTTCTTGAAGAGCTTGAGATGATCCTGGTTGTTGCCGTCGATCTCCAGCAGCCTGATGGCCACCTCCCCGTGCCACTTGCCCTTGTAGACCTTGCCCCAGCGGCCCTGGCCGATGGGGTCCCCCAGCTGGATCTGCTCGAAGGGGATGTCCCACTCCTGCAGGTACACGCTGGTCTGGCTGGGCTTGCGGTAGATCATCCCCTGCAGGTGCGGCCGCCGGTTGGGCAAATCCTCCACCTCGTCCTCGTCGTCCTCGGGCTCCGACTTGCTCGCCTCTGGCTCCTCCACCTGTCCACAGCAAGGGAAGGGAGAGGTGTGCTCGCAGCCCCTCGGGGGAGGCAGAGCAGCCCAGCAGCACAGGCTGCCCCTCAGACCTGCGGGGCAAAGCAGCAGACCCACCTGTGCTTCCCGTGCGCCCCCGCCCGTGCCCGGCTGCTGCGCCGCGCTGCAACAGAAGCAGTGAAAACAATGTTTGACATCACTGGGGAACAGGGCCCTGCTGCCATCAGAGAGCACAGCAAGCCAATACAGAGCAGATCCTGACAGTTACAGGAGCAGAGAAAAACACAATTCCTGCTCCATGTAAAAGAGAAGGACTCTAAGCTCACTTTGGCAAATGAGGGACAAAGACTTGAATGATTCTTGATAATTAAGTGGCAGGAATTGATTTGGCAGTGGCATGGCTCTGTTAAGACACTGTGTTCCAGGAATAGATGCTCCCATTCCTACCCCAGAAACACTTGCAGTGGAGCAGCTGGCAGTGCAGGCTGGAAGCTTTTCCATCCCTGGAGCTGGGATCCTGAACGAGCTGTTTGCTTGCAGCCCAGTGTGCCATGCCCTTCAGGGTACAGAACTCCAACTGCTGTTTCATCTGACCCCTCACACAGCCAGGACCAGATATTAAAGGCTTGGACTCCTTAGTGTGCCATTTAAAGTTAAGTGTCACATTCAGCTTTATAAAACTGGCAATACCAGCATCACCCTCACTGACTAAAGTCACCCTGGGAATTCTCAGGTGTTAAATCTGGTTTTGGCCATAACACAGCACTTCTGGGCTAACCTGAGGATTACCAGGTAAATGCTGTGCAAATGAAAGGATTTAAAACTCTACTTACTTAGTGTCTGCAGCAGTTTCTGGAAGCTGTGCTGTTTGTGCAGGACTGGGAATTTCTGGGAAAGTAGAAACAGTTATGATACATCTTCTACACTTCAATCTCCTATAGACTGCAAGTTTTAACATTGCAATAGCAACTATTTGCTTCTTATTTAGGAATTATAAACTCAACCACAGACAAAGTGATTTTATATTTTTAGTGATTTAAAACTATGCTCATCTCTCCTATGCCTCCATGTTGGTTGAGCACAGTCCTCTTCCATTTCCCCCACCTATCTGTAAAGTCCTTTTGGCCAGGCACACAGCCATAAAAGTGAATCTTTAGAAAGGAGGAACATGGATGTGAATAGAATCCCACAGCAGGAAACAAATGCTCTACAGCTAAATATTCAAAGTTCCATCTCAATACATACATTACATCACTACCTCAGATTAGGGGAGAGAGGCCTGAGTACACACTGAGGTAACAGAAAGTCTGGATTGTTTTAGACAGGTTTTTTAAAGCAGAATGATTGTTCTTGTGCAGCATGCAGAGGTTTACAAACAAGTTATGTTTTGGCAGTAGAAGTTGGTTAGTAGAATTAAAACAATCAACTCACCTGGGAAGATAAATTGTTGTCTATGCTGAAGGTAGTAGGCAGCTTTTTAATTAATTGAGGTTTTGTAAAAAAAGAACAGCAAAAAAATACCAGGAGAAAAAAACAAAACAAAACAACACAAACAAGTTAGAGGATCATCAGTGAGTGCCTCATGTGCATTCAATGAATTAGCCCCAGGTCACTGCTGGGAACAGATTAGTGGATTATCAGCCTGCTGGGGGGAATTTCAGCACATGCATTTCGGGAGGGCCCTGACAGATGACAGGTATCACACACAAGCTGTGCCTCCTCTCTCAAACAGCCTTGGATCCCCAGGGGTAGGAGCAAAGGGAGAGCCCAGGAACATGCAAGGCAGGCCCACATCAGGTGTGATGTGATGTGCTCTCATGTCTCAGCTTTGCAAAGGTGCCCCCAGAGAAGCTGAAGCTCATGAACCATCTGCCTTTTATATTTTTTTCAGTGAATCTAAGCAGTTTGTCCCAATGCAAAGCAGCTGCAGTGGAATCCTTACACTGAACTGCCTGTGGTCCTTTTTAGCAGGCTCAAACAGCAACTTGAACTCACAGGTCAGAAGCTGATGCAAAATTCAGCAGTGTTGAAGGCCAGATGTAGCAGCTACTGAGCACCATGTGACTTCAGGTCAAAGGAATTACATTTATTCTCACTGTTTAGATCTTTGTCCTTGTCAGAGATCCTTGCCCCTCTCAGCCCTGGTTAAAGCTGCACACTGGGGCTCCCAATCCATAGGGCATGAAGGGTAAACTTCTCTCCACCAGTCATGCTTGACAGTGGTTTAAAAGTTGGTGTTGATTGTGGGTTATATTTTGGAAGGCTCTGGTAAAGTAATTCATTCCAGTTCTCATTTTTACAGCCTGCTCCAGCAAGCACCTCCCTCCTGACTGAAAGCCCCTGGTGAGCACACATTGCAGGCAGCATGCATTGTACAGCACAAAGGGGAAAGGAGGAGACAAAATAGCTTCTTTATTCAGTCCTTTTCCAAAAAGGAAAAGGAGAAATGTTCCTCAATAATCTGTTTCCTGCAAAGATATCTTGCTGATACCCTTTAAAAATTTGTAAAGAAAACATTTTCATTTTATCAGATAATGAGATACACTTTTACACCTTGTTTAAGGCACAAGCACGTGTTCAGAAACCTGCAACTCCCCATGAACTGCTGGTGAGGCTGCTGCGGGGGCTTCTGGAGAGAGGAGCTCACCTGGGAAGTTGAAGCGCCCGTCCCTCTGGCCCATGGGGGACGGGTTTGGGGGCGGCGTCGCACTGGGGGGGTTGGAAGACTGGAAAGGTGCTGGAGAGGATGGGGTGGATGAGGTGGTAGAAGAAGGATTACTGCTGGAGTCCAGGTGGTTTATTGCTGGTGGATGCTCCTGCAAAGCAGGGAAAGACACTGCTGAGAGAACAGTAAGAGAAAGGAGGAGCTGCCCTCAGTGTCTGCTGGACAACAGCCAGAGGGAACTTGCTCCCAGGCTGATCGTGGCACTGCTCTGCTGAAAGCACCTGGAGTCTGCACAACCCCTGTTTCACAGGGAGAAAATGCCTCCTCTCCAAGTCTTGCAAAGTGAAAGTTCTCACTCCAAGCAGTGAGATCCAAGCTCTCCCTACTGCAGCTCCCCAGGGACTCTGGACATGCTCATACCTTTTTAGTTAGTGCTTTGGGGAGAGTTCCAAACTGGGGTTCTGTGGGTCTGTCTACTGGGTTATTGATATCAGACGGGACAGACTCTGTTCTTCTTATTTTTGTTACTGCAAAACAGGTTGGAGAAGGGAGAAAAAGAGCTTTAATGAGACTTTTTATTCTTTCCATACCATCACATTGAAGTGACAAGAATTTGTAAAAAATTACTTACTGGGAAGGAAGGATATTCTACAAGCAGGTGCCTCTTTAGTACATTTGTTGTGACATTTTAATCTGAAAGATAACCATTACATGTTAAATAGCAACTTGTTCTTTCCCAAAAAGAGGAAGCCTACCCTTAATTTGTAATTCTTATGCTAATCTCAGAAGGAGTTCTGGAATGCTCAGCCCCAGAGCAGCAGGCATTCGTAAGGAGAATTCTACTACTTAGGCTAATGAAACCACAAACATATCTTAGCATCTGATTTATTTTTAATAAAGTTACTTTCACTAACTCTCAGCCAGCAACCATGAAGTAGTAAAATCTCAGTCCTCTGGACTAGCAAGCCTGAGAGAGAAACAAAAATTAATATCCTGGCTGTTATTTAGTGATCCAGCTCCCATTACAAGATTTGCCCAGGATGAGGTAGGAAGCCTGTGACAGAGAAACAAATTTGGTTCATTCATGTGTCAGGCTGCCAACTTCAAGTGTGAGTTGTGCCAGATCAGAAGGACTGAAAAAATGATGCCACTGCCAAAAGTGCATCATATCAAGAGACACGAGGTACTGCAGGCTGTGGTGAGTCCAGTTCCAGGCTGTTCTGAAGGAGACCATCCCCGTGTGCTCACCTGCAGTACTTACACTTCACCCCGAACATCATGCTTTTCTGGCACACTTGGCAAATCTGAGATAACCAGGACTTTGTAGAGAACCTACCAGAGACACGAGAGGGGAAACTGATGTTAGCTGGTGTCCAAGGGAAAATTAACATTTTAGGCAACTGAACTTGACAGCTGAGACATCCAACCCAACTCCAAAACCATCTCAGAGTCCTGTGCCACCAGGGCCCTGCCTGGGCTGCTGGGCTCTGTCCCTGGCTCTCACCTGTGAGCCACAGCCATGCCCAGTCCCTGGCTCTCACCTGTGAGCCACAGCCATGCCCAGTCCAGCCATGCCCAGTCCCTGGCTCTCACCTGTGAGCCACAGCCATGCCCAGTCCCTGGCTCTCACCTGTGAGCCACAGCCGTGGCCAGTCCCTGGCTCTCACCTGTGAGTCACAGCCAGGCCAAAGTCTCTTCGTACCGTCTGGGGGGATCCCTGGGAGAGCTCTGAGGGAGAACAAGAGGAGGGTTTAGGGAAGCATTGCTGACATGTGCTCACCACCTGTACAGAAACTGAGCAGTCACTGCCCCAGGTCAGCACCTCCAGCCATGAGGTGTCACAGGGTTTGCTCCCTGTGAAGTTGCTCTTCTATTTGTTTCCATATGATTGGATAAATCATGATGTTTTACATTTAGGGATTACAGAAGTCCATCTGATCAGGTCTAAGCCATTCTTAAAGTGGAAAGTCAGACTTTACTCCTAATTGGCTTACTCCCAGTTGGTTTACCACAAATGCCATCACCCAGTTTTCCTGCAGTGTCAGCAGATTTCAGAATAGTCTATTTCACTGAAAATTATCTCAAATTTCTAGACAGGGCCAGCATGACCCAGAAGAATAAAAACATACATGTGAGCTCTCTTAACTTTCTGCTAAGTGCAGAAAGGGAGATCTAGACTTCCAAATGCCAAACCAGCATGCCAGTGGTTAGGGCACATAACTTCCTGAAAACTCTCCAACTCAGAATTGTGGCATATTTCCTCAAGGAAATGTACAGAAATATTGCACATGTGAGGCACACCCCAATGTGCAAGTGTCAGCACAGCAGCAGGGCTGGCTCAGAGCCAGTCTCCTCACTTGACCATAGATGGCACCACAGTCTTTTTTATCATTAGTCCAGGGAGCTCCCAAAGGCATCTGTGATCCTCAGCCTCTGGGAAAAGGCTGGAACGGCTAGCTGCTTTTCCAAGGAATGCTGCTGGCCTAGTGGCCATCCAAACAATCCCAGCACAGCAGTAAAGAAGGCTGTTAACATCGGGTCTGATGGTTAAATCCTCACTGAATGATTATCAACCAGTCTGGGATTGTCTGGGACTCCCAGAGCCACAGCAGACACTTCACCCCAGCCTGTAGGTCTACATGAAGAGGAGCACCAAAATCCTTCATTTCTGTTTGAATTTAGTCTAATGCCTTTTTCATTTATTGCACCAATTATCTCATTCTGCCCAGGGAAATGCTCAGATTTCTGCTGGCACTTTCATTTTACAATCTATCTATTTCTGAAAGTAATTCCTGAGATTTTTGTTTTAAAGAGCATTAGCTATACGTGCAGCGCTTGGACTTGCTTTTAACACTCAGATACTTTTGGACACTTTCCGAGCTGCTCCAATCTCTCTCCATTAGCTTCCAAGGTTACAGGTTGTGTCTGGGACACACCTCAGGAGGGCCTGAACTCCCAGTGGCCCTGGAGAAACCCAGCCCTGCTCCTGCCAGCCACCACCCACATGAACACTCCTCAGCACAGAGGGAACACCCCACATTCCAGCACATGCTGCAGCTTCCTCAGAAAGCTGCACACCAGTGCCTTAACTTCACTGCAGAGACACTGGGCAATGCACATCCAAAGCCACTAAATGGTTAGATGTGAAATCCCTGTACCAAGAGGCATCTGTGCCAGCTGCCTGAGGTCATGGGTAAGCCCCCCCTGGCTTGAACCCTTGAAACATCAGTATTCTTTTGCCTTGCTTGTGTCATCTTAGAAAACAGGTGCAACCAAGTAAAACCCTGCGGTTCTGTGGCAGGCCAAGGTCCTGCTCAGTTAACAGAAGCTCTGGGGTACAGGGCCCGTGGAGAACCTCCAGAGCTGCCCAGGGATGGCCAACAGGGAGCTGACAAGCACAGCTTCTTCTGTCTCAGCAAGGCACTGCAGACACCCCTGTGAGAATCTCTTACCGAACCTAGAAAGAAGAAAAGATGTATTTTTTTAGGCACTGATACTCCTGTGAGAGGCACACGCTTTGCCAGAGCAGGAACTGCTGCCTGCAGCACGTGCTGTCAGGTTACAGCAGCTCTGGCTTTGCACAGGCCCCTGAGGCTGCTGCATTGCTACTGCAACACAGGGCAGCCTTTGCCGGGGAGGAAACTCACTTTATCGGAGGAACCTCGTCTATCCTGTTGCCCAGCTGCGACTCGTGGGACTTGCTCCTGGTGAGGGTGGGGAAGGCGGGCAGCAGCTGGAACACCTTGCGGCAGGGCGGCGGCGGCGTCCGCGGCGGCTTCAGCCGGTGCCGGCGCTTGGGCTGCGGCGTGGCCGGCGGGGTGACGGTGATGCTGTGCGGGGTCC